>NC_057796.1:473215406-473258450 GCF_018294505.1 Triticum aestivum
TTTCACTTTCTTTCTTATTAAAGGGTAATACCAAAGCCACTAATTCATCATTTTTTAGAAAAAAATCATTATTTTGATTTGTTTTAGCTTTTATTTCTTTTTCTTTCTTCTTTCATTACCATTCCTTCGCAAGAAATATCCATTTTGTGGAAGTTCCACTATTATATGCTCATTCTTGCATATTATAAAATAGCATCATTTTTGTGTAAATTATGTTTAATTTTTTTTCATTATTTATTTTAATATTTTTCATTTTCTTCTTATTAAAGGGTAATATGAATGCCTCTGATCCATTCTTTCTTAGAAAATTTTGTTGTTTTGATTTTGTTTTAGTTTTTGTTTCATTTTAATTTGTTTCTTCTTTAAGGATAATACCAATGGCACTAATTCATTCCTTCTTGGGAAACTTTTATATTTTGAAATTCCACAATTATGTGCTTATTCTTGCATATTATAAAAACAGCATTTTTGTGTAAATTGAGTTCGAATTTTGTCATTTTCTTTATTTCTTCTCAAAGGGTAATACCGTTGCCACATTATTTTGATTTGTTTTAGTTTCTATTTCATTTTGTTTCTTCCATAAGGTTAGTACAAATGTCATTAATTCATTCATTCTTAGAAATAATTTTTATTTAATTTCCAACATTATATTCTTATTTATGCATATTATAAAAGCGCAATTTCTATGTAAACTGTCTGCAATATTTATCATTATTTGATTTTTTTCTTTTTTTTTCTTTTCGAAGGGTAATGCTAATACCACTAATTCATTATTACTTAAAAAACTTTATCATTTTTATTTTGTTTTAGGTTTTATTTTCTTTCTTCTTTAAGGGTAATACCAATGCCACTAATTTATTCTTTCTTGAAAAAATATTTTCTTTATTTATTTATTTTTAGTTTTTTATTATTCTGTAAAGTGGCGCCACCACAAGCATTAGAATTTAAGGCGACTGGCCTTTTTCTTCTTTTGGTTATTTTCTATATGGGCGAGCTATTTAGACATAGGAGATACGTACATGGCTTAGATGTATTGAATCGTCGACGCCCATTGCTCACACCAAACTTCAAGCTCGAGATGGAGGAGTGGAGGCTAACGAGCGAGGGTTTCGTTTAGGCTGCAGCCGCCGCCACAAGGAAATTTTTTGGGCCCCTCGTCTTTGGTTGCCATTTTGGTGATAAGAGGTGGGGGACCTCGCATCTTTAGGAGTGCTACATTCTTCATCATCGTCTAGTAATTATCGTATTTTGTGAGAATAAATTTACTTTCTTTCTTTTGATGGTGCCATGAGGTTAGAGAGTTTCCAGTCCTCGTAGAACTGACTATTTGGATATGATGAGTTTAGGTTGGTGTGTCATTTTTTTGTTGGTTTGATCCTTTGTGAAGTTGAAGTGTTCCATCAACATCATGATGAAGATATTGTGATCTGATGTCCTGCACTTCTAGGGGGTCATCCCCAACCCAAGTACGTTCATCGATCAAGGCTTTACATCTTTTTGGATGGGCGACTGAAGGTGCTTTCAAAAATCAATATAGGTAATATTCGTGCGGGTAAACAGTGACAACATCGTTGCTCCAATTGCTGCATTTTTATCGAAATCTTTGGAGTATTTCTTCTAACAGAGATTGATGCAGTGAAGAAGGTGTTTCCAAGAGATTTCGGCCCCGTTTGATAGCAAAGTTTTTTCAAAGTATTCTGATAATACTACAGTTTTTTAAAATACTACAGTTTAATTTACTGTGAGGTGTTTGGCTATCCAAAAAAACTACAGTATTAATACTGTGGTATTTCCAAAACCAGAGTATTTTCTCTGTCAAATAAAAAGAACCCCACACCTCTTTTTTTTTTAAACAGAGCATGCAAAAGAAACGGGTGTCTTCAACTTCTTCCTCGCTCCAAGCCATTGCCGCGCCGCCATCTCTAAAGATCTTCTACTTCGGCGGCCATGAACAAACCAAGAGACAGCAAATTAAAGAACAGTAGTGAATACACTGATCGTCATCCTTCTGCCTCTCTGCACAGGCCGCCCATTACCTCCTGGCTATGTACCTTGCCGTAGACTATGCGGTGGAGGCCACGCCGCGGAGTGACCCTCGCACGACGACGAATCGATGCTTGGCACCGCGAGGCCATGGAACGTTGTCATGGTGGAGAGGCTGCAAAGAAACACCTGGGCGCGGCGGGACGACAATACACGAGGAGTCAGTGGCACAGAAGGCTTGGAGCTAGATGTGGACATGACGAACACCATCTTGGCCACCCGTTTACAGTTCACGGTCAGCTCCTGGTTCCCCTCGAGGATGATATAGATGAAGGTCGGGCCGTTCAGTCCACGCTCACTTGTGCAGCTTCCGACCAGCAACGCCATGTGCAGAGAGTGACGTGTTACCTCCACGCGCAGCTCCACCATGACTCGACGGTGATGAGTCGGCTACTTCGTGTTGCTGAGCGTCCTCCAAGGGAAGCTACAAGCCATGTCTATGGCCGTGCAGTGCCATTCAGTTTGTGCATGCGGATGATAAATGTGCATGGCCCATCAGTTGCATGCAAACTCATTTTACATCGCTACATACGGTGCTAGCCAAACGGGTAGCTGTATTATCAAAACTCCAAAGAAGTTTGATGTGTCAAAACCATGGTATCTTGCACCAATGGGTTAAAATACTGCAGCTTTTCAATACTCTGTTTTTTGCAATACTTTGCTATCAAAATACAGGGTAACTCCTATTGTACTCCCTCCGTTCCTAAATATAAGTCTTTTTAGAGGTTCCACTACAAACTACATATGAATGTATATAGATATATTTTAGAGTGTAGATTCACTCATTTTGCTCCGTATGTAGTTCATAGTGGAATCTATAAAATGACTTATATTTAAGAACGGAGGGAGTAATTCTTCGTCACAGGAGTTACCCTGTATTTTGTTGGATCTTAGATTCGAATCAGTGTGCATATAATTGTCATGAATATGAATAAAATTAGTGGTGTTTTAAAGAAAATGTATTGAATATCTGAAACCGGTGATTATTATTTTAAATTTAGTTTTAACGTCACTCCGATCTGAATAAATTGCACAAAACCATCACTTTGAGGGCTAGGTTTTCAGAAAACACTAGGTTACAGTTTCTTGACAAATTGCACCATGTCTCTCGTAAACATTTTGCAAAAATCACTGATCGGCGGATAAGCCTCGATTAAGCACGCTTATGACAGGTGGGGCCCTTTTTTGCCTACGTGGCGTAACATTTTATGCCAGATCAATTTTAATTTGAATTTACAAACTAGTCCTTACAATTTACACAGACACCCCTGAATCAAAAAGAAAAAAGCCGCCACTCCCTTCGATCCCTTCTCTCCCTTCGATCCCCATCTCTCGCTTCGCCGCCAGATCCTCCGCTCGGCGCCGATGCACAGGAGGTCGGGCAGCCACTCCCTCGCCTGAGCTGCCGTGGCACCTACACCAATTGAAGTGGAAGCTTATGATAGTGATCATGAAACTTCGGATCAAGTCACTACCAAACCTCGTAGGACGACGAGGATGCGCACTACTTCAGAGTAATGCGTGATCCTGTCTTGGAAGTCATGTTGCTAGGCAACAATGAACCTACGAGCTATGGAGAAGCGATGGTGGGCCCATATTCCGACGAATGGCTCGAGGCCATGAAATCCGAGATAGTTCAGTGCGGTTTAGAATTGTGGCACCAAAGACGTTTTGAAACGTCGCAGAACATGTGAGATGTTCCGAAGACTGAAATTGGGATTTCAGACTAGTGCCCACGTCAAGAGGTATGAGACCTCTGACAAGTTTCTTAAGCCTGCAAACTAAGGGAGAAAAGCTCAATCGTTGAGCGTGTGCTCAGATAGTCTGAGTGCCACAATCGCTTGAATCGAGTGGGAGTTAATCTCCCAGATGAGATAGTGATAGTTCTCCATAGTCACTGCCACCAAGCTAGTAGAGCTTCGTGATGAACTATAACATATCAAGGATAATCATGATGATCCTTGAGCTATTCGCGATGTTTGACACCGCGAGAGTAGAAATCAAGAAGGAGCATCAATTGTTGATGGTTAGTAAAACCACTAGTTTAAGAAGGGCAAGGGCAAAAGGGATACTTCATGAAACAGCAAGTCGTTTGCTGCTCTAGTGAAGAATCCCAAGGTTGAACCCAAACCCGAGACTAAGTGCTTCTGTAATGAGAGGAACGGTCACTGAAGCAGTACTACCCTAGATACTTGGTAGATGAGAAGGCAGGCAAGGTCGACAGAAGTATATTGGATATACGTTATATGAATGTGTACTTTACTAGTACTCCTAGCAGCACCAGGGTATTAGATACTGGTTCGGTTGCTAAGTGTTAGTAACTCGAAATAAAAGCTGCGGAACAAATGGAGACTAGCTAAAGGTGAGATGACGATATGTGTTGGAAGTGTTTCCAAGGTTGATGTGATCAAGCATCGCATGCTTCCTCTACTATCGAGATTTGGTGTTTGCGTTGAACATGATTGGATTATGTTTACCGCAAAACGGTTATTCATTTAAGAAGAATAATGGTTACTCTGTTTATTTGAATAATACCTTCAATGGTCTTGCACCTAAAATGAATCTCGATCGTAGTGATACACATGTTCATGCCAAAAAGATATAAGATAGTAATGATAGTACCACATACTTGTGGCACTGCCACTTGAGTCATATTGGTATAGAACGCATGAAGAAGCTCCATGTAGATGGATCTTTGGACTCACTCGTTTTGAAATGAATGAGACATGCGAACCATGTCTATTGGTATATATGCATGAAGAAACTCCATGCAGATGGATCGTTTGGACTCACTTGATTTTGAATCACTTGAGACATGCAAATCATATCACATGGGCAAGATGACTGAAAGGCCTCGTTTTCAGTAAGATGGAACAAGAGAGCAACTTATTGGAAGTAATACATTTTGATGTATGCAGTCCAATGAGTGCTGAGGCATGCAGTGGACATCGTTATGTTCTTACTTCACAGATGATTTGAGTAGATGCTGAGTGTATTTACTTGATGAAACACTAGTCTGAATTATTGAAAGGTTCAAGTAATTTCAGAGTGAAGTTGAAGATCGTCGTAACAAGAGGATAAAATGTCTGTGATATGATCATAGAGATGAGTATCTGAGATACGAGTTTGGCACACAATTGAGACATTGTGGAAAGTGTTTCACAATTAATACCGCCTGGAACACCATAGTGTGATTTTGTGTCCGAACATAATAACTGCACCCTATTGGATATGGTGCATACCATGATGTTTCTTATCAAATTACCACTATCATTTATTGGTTAGGCATTAGAGACAACCGCATTCACTTTAAAAGGGGCACCACGCAATTCCGTTGAGACGACACCGTTTATAGAAACCTAAGTTGTCGTTTCTTAAAAGTTTGGGGCTGCGATGCTTATGTGAAAAAGTTTCAGGCTGATAAGCTCGAACCCAAAGCGGATAAATGCATCTTCATAGAATACCCAAAAACAGTTGGGTATACCTCCTATCTGGTAGCAAAAGTAATTGCTTCTAGAAACGAGTCCTTTCTCGAGGAAAAGTTTCTCTCGAAAGAATTGAGTGGGAGGATGGTGGAGACTTGATAAGGTTATTGAACCGTCGCTTCAACTAGTGTGTAGCAGGGCACAGGAAGTTGTTCCTGTGGCACCTACACCAATTGAAGTGGAAGCTTATGATAGTGATCATGAAACTTCGGATCAAGTCACTACCAAACCTCGTAGGACGACGAGGATGCGCACTACTTCAGAGTAATGCGTGATCCTGTCTTGGAAGTCATGTTGCTAGGCAACAATGAACCTACGAGCTATGGAGAAGCGATGGTGGGCCCATATTCCGACGAATGGCTCGAGGCCATGAAATCCGAGATAGAATCCATGTATCAGAACAAAGCATGGACTTTGGTCAACTTGCCCGATGATCGGCAAGCCATTGAGATAAATGGATCTTTAAGAAGAAGACGGACATGGACGATAATGTTACCGTCTATGAAGCTCGACTTGTGGCAAAGAGTATTTTCACAAGTTCAAGGAGTTGACTACGATGAGTTTTTCTCATCCGTAGCGATGCTTAGGTCCGTCGGAATCATGTTAGCATTAGCTGCATTTATGAAATCTGGCAGATGGATGTCAAAACAAGTTTCCTTACCAGTTTTCGTAAGGAAAGGTTGTATGTGATACAATCAGAAAGGTTTTGTCGATCCTAAGGATGCTAAAAGGTATGCTAGCTCCAGCGATCCTTCCATGGATTAGAGCAAGCATCTCGGAGTCAGAATATACGCTTTGATGGAGTGATCAAAGTTTTTGGGTTTATACAAAGTTTGTTGGAAACTTGTATTTACAATAAAGTGAGTGGGAGCGCTACAACATTTCTGATAAGTATATGTGAATGACATATTGTTGATCCAAAATGATGTAAAATTTCTGGAAAGCATAAAGGGTTGTTTGAAAGGAGTTTTTCAAAGGAAGACCTGGATAAAGCTGCTTACATATTGGGCATCAAGATCCATAGAGATAGATCAAGACGCCTGATGATACTTTCAAAAGACAGCACACCTTGACATGATTTTGAAAGAGTTCAAAATAGATCAGCAAAGAAGGAGTTCTTGGCTGTGTTACAAGGTGTGAGTATTGAGTGAGACTCAAGACCTGACCACAGCGGAAGATAGAGAAAGGACGAAGGTCGTCCCCTATGCTTTAGACATAGGCTCTATAGTATGCTATACTGTGTACCGCACATGTAGTGTGCCTTGCCATGAGTTGGTCAAGAGGGTACAATGGTGATCCGGGAAAGGATCTCATGACAGCGGTCGAACTTATCCTTAGCACCTAGTGGATTAAGGAATTTTCTCGATTATGGAGGTGGAAAGGAGTTCGTCGTAAAGGGTTACGTCGATGCGAACTTTGACACTAATCCGGATGACTCTGAGTAGTAAACCGGATTCGTATAGTAGAGCAATTATTTGAAATGGCTCCAAATAGCGCGTGGTAGCATCCACAAGATGACATAGATATTCGTAAAGCACACGGTTCTGAAAGGTTCAGACCCGTTGACTAATAACCTCTCTCACAAGCATAACATGACCAAACCAGAACACATTGAGTGATAATCACATAGTGATGTGAACTAGATTGTTGACTCTAGTAAACTCTTTAGATGTTGGTCACATGGTGATGTGACCAGTGAGTGTTAATCACATGGTGATGTGAACTAGATTATTGACTCTAGTGCAAGTGGGAGACTGTTGGAAATATGCCCTAGAGGCAATAATAAATGGTTATTATTATATTTCTTTGTTCATGTTAATTGTCCATTATTCATGCTATAATTGTATTGTCCGGAAATCGTAATACATGTGTGAATACATAGACAACACCATGTCCCTAGTGAGCCTCTAGTTGACTAGCTCGTTGATCAATAGATGGTTACGGTTTCCTGACCATGGACATTGGATGTCGTTGATAACGGGATCACATCATTAGGAGAATGATGTGATGGACAAGACCCAATCCTAAGCATAGCATAAAAGATCGTGTAGTTTCGTTTGCTAGAGCTTTTCCAATGTCAAGTATCTTTTCCTTAGACCATGAGATCGTGCAACTCCCGGATACCGTAGGAGTGCTTTGGGTGTGCCAAACGTCACAACGTAACTGGGTGACTATAAAGGTGCATTACGGGTATCTCCGAAAGTGTCTGTTGGGTTGGCACGGATCGAGACTGGGATTTGTCACTTCGTGTGACGGAGAGGTATCTCTGGGCCCACTCGGTAATGCATCATCATAATGAGCTCAATGTGACTAAAGCGTTAGTCACGGGATCATGCATTGCGGTACGAGTAAAGAGACTTGCCGGTAACGAGATTGAACAAGGTATTGGGATACCGACGATCGAATCTCGGGCAAGTAACATACCGATTGACAAAGGGAATTGCATACGGATTGATTGAATCCTCGACACCGTGGTTCATCCGATGATATCATCGTGGAACATGTGGGAGCCAACATGGGTATCCAGATCCCGCTGTTGGTTATTGACCAGAGAGGCGTCTCGGTCATGTCTGCATGTCTCCCGAACCCGTAGGGTCTACACACTTAAGGTCCGGTGACGCTAGGGTTGTAGAGATATATGTATGCGGAAACCCGAAAGTTGTTCGGAGTCCCGGATGAGATCCCGGACATCACGAGAGGTTCCGGAATGGTCCGGAGGTAAAGATTTATATATGGGAAGTCTTATTTTGGTCGCCGGAAAAGTTTCGCGCTTTATCGGTATTGTACCGGGAGTGCCGAAAGGGGTCCGGGGGTCCACCAGCCCCGGGGGGCCACATGGGCTGTAAGGGGTGTGCCTTGGCCTATATGGGCCAAGGGCACCAGCCCCAAGAGGCCAATGCGCAAGAGATAAGAGAAAAAGGGAGAATCCTAAAAGGGGAAGGCACCTCCGAGGTGCCTTGGGGGGGAAGGACTCCCCCCTGGCCGCACCCTTCCTTGGAGGAAGGGGCAAGGCTGCGCCCCCCCTCTCCCTTGGCCCTATATATAGTGGGGGGAAGGGAGGGCAGCAACATCTAAGCCTTGGGCGCCTCCCTCCTCCCCTGCAACACCTCTCTCTCTCTCGCAGAAGCTCGGCGAAGCCCTGCCGGAGACCCGCTACATCCACCACCACGCCGTCGTGCTGTTGGATCTCCATCAACCTCTCCTTCCCCCTTGCTGGATCAAGAAGGAGGAGACGTTGCTGCACCGTACGTGTGTTGAACGCGGAGGTGCCGTCCGTTCGGCACTCGGTCATCGGTGATTTGGATCACGGCGAGTACGACTCCGTCATCCACGTTCATTGGTACGCTTCCGCTCGTGATCTACAAGGGTATGTAGATCCACTCCTTTCCCTTCGTTGCTAGTAGACTCCATAGATGCATCTTGGTGAGCGTAGGAAAATTTTAAATTATGCTACGATTCCCAACAGTGGCATCATGAGCCAGGTCTATGCGTAGTTACTATGCACGAGTAGAACACAAAGCAGTTGTGGGCGTTGAGTTTGCCAATTCTTCTTGCCGCTACTAGTCGTTTCTTGTTTCGGCGGCATTGTAGGATGAAGCGGCCCGGACCGACCTTACACGTATGCTTACGTGAGACAGGTTCCACCGACTGACATGCACTAGATGCATAAGGTGGCTAGCGGGTGACTGTCTCTCCTACTTTAGTCGGAACAGATTCGATGAAAAGGGTCCTTATGAAGGGTAAATAGAAATTGGCAAATCACGTTGTGGTCATACGTAGGTAAGAAACGTTCTTTCTAGAAACCTACAAACCACGTAAAAAAAAAACTTGCAACAACAATTAGAGGACGTCTAACTTGTTTTTGCAGCAAGTGCTATGTGATGTGATATGGCCAGAAGATGTGATGAATGATATATGTGATGTATGAGATTGATCATGTTCTTGTAATAGGAATCACGACTTGCATGTCGATGAGTATGACAACCGGCAGGAGCCATAGGAGTTGTCTTTATTATTTTGTATGACCTGCGTGTCATTGAATAACGCCATGTAAATTACTTTATTTTGTTGCTAAACGAGTTATCCATAGAAGTAGAAGTAATCGTTGGCGTGACGACTTCATGAAGACACAATGATGGAGATCATGATGATGGAGATCATGGTGTCATGCCGGTGACGAAGATGATCATGGTGCCCCGAAGATGGAGATCAAAGGAGCATGATGATATTGGCCATATCATGTCACTATTTGATTGCATGTGATGTTTATCATGTTTTTGCATCTTATTTGCTTAGAACGACGGTAGTAAGTAAGATGATCCCTTATAATAATTTCAAGAAAGTGTTCACCCTAACTGTGCACCGTTGCGAAGGTTCGTTGTTTCGAAGCACCACGTGATGATCGGGTGTGATAGATTCTAACGTTCGAATACAACGGGTGTTGACGAGCCTAGCATGTACAGACATGGCCTCGGAACACACGCAATACACTTAGGTTGACTTGACGAGCCTAGCATGTACAGACATGGCCTCGGAACACGGAGGACCGAAAGGTCGAGCATGAGTCGTATAGAAGATACGATCAACATGGAGATGTTCACCGATCTTGACTAGTCCGTCTCACGTGATGATCGGACACAGCCTAGTTAAACTCGGATCATGTTTCACTTAGATGACTAGAGGGATGTCTATCTGAGTGGGAGTTCATAATCAGATGAACTTCATTATCATGAACATAGTCAAAAAGGTATTTGCAAATTATGTCATAGCTTGCGCTTTAGTTCTACTGGTTAAGATATGTTCCTAGAGAAAATTTAGTTGAAAATTGGTAGTAGCAATTATGCGGACTGGGTCCGTAAACTGAGGATTGTCCTCATTGCTGCACAGAAGGCTTATGTCCTTAATGCACCGCTCGGTGTGCTGAACCTCAGCGTCGTCTGTAGATGTTACGAAACATCTGACATACACGTTTTGATGACTACGTGATAGTTCAGTGCGGTTTAGAATTGTGGCACCAAAGACGTTTTGAAACGTCGCAGAACATGTGAGATGTTCCGAAGACTGAAATTGGGATTTCAGACTAGTGCCCACGTCAAGAGGTATGAGACCTCTGACAAGTTTCTTAAGCCTGCAAACTAAGGGAGAAAAGCTCAATCGTTGAGCGTGTGCTCAGATAGTTTGAGTGCCACAATCGCTTGAATCGAGTGGGAGTTAATCTCCCAGATGAGATAGTGATAGTTCTCCATAGTCACTGCCACCAAGCTAGTAGAGCTTCGTGATGAACTATAACATATCAAGGATAATCATGATGATCCTTGAGCTATTCGCGATGTTTGACACCGCGAGAGTAGAAATCAAGAAGGAGCATCAATTGTTGATGGTTAGTAAAACCACTAGTTTAAGAAGGGCAAGGGCAAAAGGGATACTTCATGAAACAGCAAGTCGTTTGCTGCTCTAGTGAAGAATCCCAAGGTTGAACCCAAACCCGAGACTAAGTGCTTCTGTAATGAGAGGAACGGTCACTGAAGCAGTACTACCCTAGATACTTGGTAGATGAGAAGGCAGGCAAGGTCGACAGAAGTATATTGGATATACGTTATATGAATGTGTACTTTACTAGTACTCCTAGCAGCACCAGGGTATTAGATACTGGTTCGGTTGCTAAGTGTTAGTAACTCGAAATAAAAGCTGCGGAACAAATGGAGACTAGCTAAAGGTGAGATGACGATATGTGTTGGAAGTGTTTCCAAGGTTGATGTGATCAAGCATCGCATGCTTCCTCTACTATCGAGATTTGGTGTTTGCGTTGAACATGATTGGATTATGTTTACCGCAAAACGGTTATTCATTTAAGAAGAATAATGGTTACTCTGTTTATTTGAATAATACCTTCAATGGTCTTGCACCTAAAATGAATCTCGATCGTAGTGATACACATGTTCATGCCAAAAAGATATAAGATAGTAATGATAGTACCACATACTTGTGGCACTGCCACTTGAGTCATATTGGTATAGAACGCATGAAGAAGCTCCATGTAGATGGATCTTTGGACTCACTCGTTTTGAAATGAATGAGACATGCGAACCATGTCTATTGGTATATATGCATGAAGAAACTCCATGCAGATGGATCGTTTGGACTCACTTGATTTTGAATCACTTGAGACATGCAAATCATATCACATGGGCAAGATGACTGAAAGGCCTCGTTTTCAGTAAGATGGAACAAGAGAGCAACTTATTGGAAGTAATACATTTTGATGTATGCAGTCCAATGAGTGCTGAGGCATGCAGTGGACATCGTTATGTTCTTACTTCACAGATGATTTGAGTAGATGCTGAGTGTATTTACTTGATGAAACACTAGTCTGAATTATTGAAAGGTTCAAGTAATTTCAGAGTGAAGTTGAAGATCGTCGTAACAAGAGGATAAAATGTCTGTGATATGATCATAGAGATGAGTATCTGAGATACGAGTTTGGCACACAATTGAGACATTGTGGAAAGTGTTTCACAATTAATACCGCCTGGAACACCATAGTGTGATTTTGTGTCCGAACATAATAACTGCACCCTATTGGATATGGTGCATACCATGATGTTTCTTATCAAATTACCACTATCATTTATTGGTTAGGCATTAGAGACAACCGCATTCACTTTAAAAGGGGCACCACGCAATTCCGTTGAGACGACACCGTTTATAGAAACCTAAGTTGTCGTTTCTTAAAAGTTTGGGGCTGCGATGCTTATGTGAAAAAGTTTCAGGCTGATAAGCTCGAACCCAAAGCGGATAAATGCATCTTCATAGAATACCCAAAAACAGTTGGGTATACCTCCTATCTGGTAGCAAAAGTAATTGCTTCTAGAAACGAGTCCTTTCTCGAGGAAAAGTTTCTCTCGAAAGAATTGAGTGGGAGGATGGTGGAGACTTGATAAGGTTATTGAACCGTCGCTTCAACTAGTGTGTAGCAGGGCACAGGAAGTTGTTCCTGTGGCACCTACACCAATTGAAGTGGAAGCTTATGATAGTGATCATGAAACTTCGGATCAAGTCACTACCAAACCTCGTAGGACGACGAGGATGCGCACTACTTCAGAGTAATGCGTGATCCTGTCTTGGAAGTCATGTTGCTAGGCAACAATGAACCTACGAGCTATGGAGAAGCGATGGTGGGCCCATATTCCGACGAATGGCTCGAGGCCATGAAATCCGAGATAGAATCCATGTATCAGAACAAAGCATGGACTTTGGTCAACTTGCCCGATGATCGGCAAGCCATTGAGATAAATGGATCTTTAAGAAGAAGACGGACATGGACGATAATGTTACCGTCTATGAAGCTCGACTTGTGGCAAAGAGTATTTTCACAAGTTCAAGGAGTTGACTACGATGAGTTTTTCTCATCCGTAGCGATGCTTAGGTCCGTCGGAATCATGTTAGCATTAGCTGCATTTATGAAATCTGGCAGATGGATGTCAAAACAAGTTTCCTTACCAGTTTTCGTAAGGAAAGGTTGTATGTGATACAATCAGAAAGGTTTTGTCGATCCTAAGGATGCTAAAAGGTATGCTAGCTCCAGCGATCCTTCCATGGATTAGAGCAAGCATCTCGGAGTCAGAATATACGCTTTGATGGAGTGATCAAAGTTTTTGGGTTTATACAAAGTTTGTTGGAAACTTGTATTTACAATAAAGTGAGTGGGAGCGCTACAACATTTCTGATAAGTATATGTGAATGACATATTGTTGATCCAAAATGATGTAAAATTTCTGGAAAGCATAAAGGGTTGTTTGAAAGGAGTTTTTCAAAGGAAGACCTGGATAAAGCTGCTTACATATTGGGCATCAAGATCCATAGAGATAGATCAAGACGCCTGATGATACTTTCAAAAGACAGCACACCTTGACATGATTTTGAAAGAGTTCAAAATAGATCAGCAAAGAAGGAGTTCTTGGCTGTGTTACAAGGTGTGAGTATTGAGTGAGACTCAAGACCTGACCACAGCGGAAGATAGAGAAAGGACGAAGGTCGTCCCCTATGCTTTAGACATAGGCTCTATAGTATGCTATACTGTGTACCGCACATGTAGTGTGCCTTGCCATGAGTTGGTCAAGAGGGTACAATGGTGATCCGGGAAAGGATCTCATGACAGCGGTCGAACTTATCCTTAGCACCTAGTGGATTAAGGAATTTTCTCGATTATGGAGGTGGAAAGGAGTTCGTCGTAAAGGGTTACGTCGATGCGAACTTTGACACTAATCCGGATGACTCTGAGTAGTAAACCGGATTCGTATAGTAGAGCAATTATTTGAAATGGCTCCAAATAGCGCGTGGTAGCATCCACAAGATGACATAGATATTCGTAAAGCACACGGTTCTGAAAGGTTCAGACCCGTTGACTAATAACCTCTCTCACAAGCATAACATGACCAAACCAGAACACATTGAGTGATAATCACATAGTGATGTGAACTAGATTGTTGACTCTAGTAAACTCTTTAGATGTTGGTCACATGGTGATGTGACCAGTGAGTGTTAATCACATGGTGATGTGAACTAGATTATTGACTCTAGTGCAAGTGGGAGACTGTTGGAAATATGCCCTAGAGGCAATAATAAATGGTTATTATTATATTTCTTTGTTCATGTTAATTGTCCATTATTCATGCTATAATTGTATTGTCCGGAAATCGTAATACATGTGTGAATACATAGACAACACCATGTCCCTAGTGAGCCTCTAGTTGACTAGCTCGTTGATCAATAGATGGTTACGGTTTCCTGACCATGGACATTGGATGTCGTTGATAACGGGATCACATCATTAGGAGAATGATGTGATGGACAAGACCCAATCCTAAGCATAGCATAAAAGATCGTGTAGTTTCGTTTGCTAGAGCTTTTCCAATGTCAAGTATCTTTTCCTTAGACCATGAGATCGTGCAACTCCCGGATACCGTAGGAGTGCTTTGGGTGTGCCAAACGTCACAACGTAACTGGGTGACTATAAAGGTGCATTACGGGTATCTCCGAAAGTGTCTGTTGGGTTGGCACGGATCGAGACTGGGATTTGTCACTTCGTGTGACGGAGAGGTATCTCTGGGCCCACTCGGTAATGCATCATCATAATGAGCTCAATGTGACTAAAGCGTTAGTCACGGGATCATGCATTGCGGTACGAGTAAAGAGACTTGCCGGTAACGAGATTGAACAAGGTATTGGGATACCGACGATCGAATCTCGGGCAAGTAACATACCGATTGACAAAGGGAATTGCATACGGATTGATTGAATCCTCGACACCGTGGTTCATCCGATGATATCATCGTGGAACATGTGGGAGCCAACATGGGTATCCAGATCCCGCTGTTGGTTATTGACCAGAGAGGCGTCTCGGTCATGTCTGCATGTCTCCCGAACCCGTAGGGTCTACACACTTAAGGTCCGGTGACGCTAGGGTTGTAGAGATATATGTATGCGGAAACCCGAAAGTTGTTCGGAGTCCCGGATGAGATCCCGGACATCACGAGAGGTTCCGGAATGGTCCGGAGGTAAAGATTTATATATGGGAAGTCTTATTTTGGTCGCCGGAAAAGTTTCGCGCTTTATCGGTATTGTACCGGGAGTGCCGAAAGGGGTCCGGGGGTCCACCAAGGGGGTCCACCAGCCCCGGGGGGCCACATGGGCTGTAAGGGGTGCGCCTTGGCCTATATGGGCCAAGGGCACCAGCCCCAAGAGGCCCATGCGCAAGAGATAAGAGAAAAAGGGAGAGCCCTAAAAGGGGAAGGCACCTCCGAGGTGCCTTGGGGGGGAAGGACTCCCCCCTGGCCGCACCCTTCCTTGGAGGAAGGGGCAAGGCTGCGCCCCCCCTCTCCCTTGGCCCTATATATAGTGGGGGGAAGGGAGGGCAGCAACATCTAAGCCTTGGGCGCCTCCCTCCTCCCCTGCAACACCTCTCTCTCTCTCGCAGAAGCTCGGTGAAGCCCTGCCGGAGACCCGCTACATCCACCACCACGCCGTCGTGCTGTTGGATCTCCATCAACCTCTCCTTCCCCCTTGCTGGATCAAGAAGGAGGAGACGTTGCTGCACCGTACGTGTGTTGAACGCGGAGGTGCCGTCCGTTCGGCACTCGGTCATCGGTGATTTGGATCACGGCGAGTACGACTCCGTCATCCACGTTCATTGGAACGCTTCCGCTCGCGATCTACAAGGGTATGTAGATCCACTCCTTTCCCTTCGTTGCTAGTAGACTCCATAGATGCATCTTGGTGAGCGTAGGAAAATTTTAAATTATGCTACGATTCCCAACAGTTTTCACTTTTTGACAAAAATGTTGGGGGTGTTTTCGCTTTTTTACCCATCTAATGCTGTCTTTGGTAAAACACTATGCCACATCAGCGAAATAGGGGCCCATCTTTCATAAACGCACTTAACCGAGCCAGATCCGCCAATAAGTAGTTTTTGTAAAAAGATTACACAAGACATGGTATAATTTGTTAAGAAACTGTAACCTAGTGTTTTCTGAAACTCTAGCCTTCAAAGTAATGGTTTTGTGCAATTTACTCCTCCGATCTCCCAGCAACAAAAGGAAACGGAAAAAACACGTCACCAAAAGAATCTAGCAGCGTCATCCTCCATTCCTCCTCTTGAGGTGAGAATCCCAGAAAGTCAACCAACCGGCGGAATCAAAGTCTTATCCTTCCACTCTCCCAGCTTTGGATTCCGTCCATGGCGTCCCAGGATCACCACCACCACGGCGGCCACTCCCACGACGACGACCACCATCACCACCACCATCACGGGTGAGTCTACTCTACCCGCCTCCGCGTCCCCATTCTCGCCGTCCGCGCAGCCGACTCAACCAGCGCCTGTTCTGCTCTGCTTTGCGCTTGCAGGGATGCCGCTGGGAAGGGGACGGGGGCGGGGTCGTGGGTCGGGGAGGACGGGCGCGTGTGGCACTCGCACGACGGCCTGGCGCCGCACTCCCACGAGCCCATCTACTCCGCCGGGGACTTCTCCAAGCGCGCGCCGCCGCTCGACTCCCGCAGCTTCGCCGACCGCGCCTTCACCGTCGGCATCGGCGGCCCCGTCGGCACCGGGTACGCCCAGCTTTTCTCCTGCAGTTGCTTAGGTGGCGGACTGGCCGTTATGCTGTGTTGTCCGGCGATATAGGAGCCGTCTCAGCTGCATTTTTCCTCTGAATCTGCCTGTGTTTCCCGCGCAGTGTCGGTGCAGATGTCGAGTATAAGCTATTAAACTTTGGAGATAATTGTGGATGCATGTACTACAAACATTTAGCCGCTGAAAAAATGTTGCTTTGACCACAAATTTGATGTGAAATGTTGGAGTTATTCTTGGGCAGAATAGACATTATATGCTCCGTTTCCTGGTGTGATTACTGATTAGTGAACACGGCCATATGCTAAGGGATTTTTCTGATTTTGCCAGCAGAGATGCCTCCTCTGCTGTGCTGACAGCCACGCACTGTTTTGTTGTTCTTGCCTCCTTGATGCGGTTATATTTCCCTACCAAAGAATAACATCCTAGCATTTTGGAATTCGGAAGCGAGTTCGGGGGGTCTGGTCAATTCGAAGAAATTTGTGCACAGCCTTTTTGTGTTGACGAAATAACCTCATGTGGTGAAGCAAGGGTTTCTAATATTTCATATCATAGCAACTATGAAATGATGAAGTGAGATGACCCCCACATTCTTCTCTGTTTTGCCTTACGCAGGAAGACTGCCCTGATGTTAGCACTCTGCACTTCCCTGCGTGACAAATATAGTCTTGCAGCGGTATGTACCATGGTTCTACCCTGTGCTTCTCTTAAGATTGCCTAAGCTGTTATCTACTTTTCTGGATTAAACTGCACCGTTTGCCGCATCTTTGGGCATCCAACTGTCACCATCATACCATCCAAAGATATATTCAGTTGGTCCTGTTTCTGAACTGCACACAGTTGATTCATAAAACAGGTCAATTTTTTTCTGTGGGCGCCAGCATAACATTCTTGCGATATTTTTCTTAAACACAAATACCTAATAGTCTCCACCCTGTATGCTTGAATTATATGACACCCTTAGGATTTCTCTTTCCTTGCTTTTTATTATGTGCAGGTCACAAATGATATATTCACAAAAGAGGATGGAGAATTCTTGGTCAAGCATGGAGCTCTTCCTGAAGAGCGTATACGTGCAGTTGAAACTGGAGGCTGCCCTCACGCAGCTATACGTGAGGACATCAGCATAAATCTGGGCCCTCTGGAGGAGCTATCCAACTTGTACAAGGCCGATTTATTGCTCTGTGAATCTGGAGGAGGTATTGCCCCTGTTGAATCCCACATTGGAAGGCTTATTATCGTGTGTGTTTAGACCGCCTTGGTGTTCTCAGTTTACTGTTTGGAAAATGTCCTGTATCCTCTTTGTTTTGAGATGAAACCTGTATCGTTGTCCATAATCTTGTTTAGGAATATCAGCGTGTGCCGTTGATTGTTCTCAAGCTATTTTGTTGTATCTTGGCATTAGTTGAACATCTCATGATCTCTTTGCTTCTGGATATTGGGTGGCTGAACAGTATCCTCATGGCCCAACTTCTGCCGTTTTATGATAAGGTCCATGATCACTGATCAGGCACTAAGAAAGCTACTTTTGTGCATCTTGTGTGCAGATAACCTGGCAGCCAACTTCAGCAGGGAGCTAGCAGACTACATAATCTACATCATCGACGTGTCTGGCGGGGACAAGATACCAAGGAAAGGTGGCCCTGGTATAACCCAGGCAGATCTTTTGGTGCGTTCCTACCCTCACCAAACCACTCAACTTCAATGCAAACCCGCACTGTCAACTGATCTATCCTGTCACCTGTTTGAGACGCACCCACCAGTTTCACCAACTCGGATCGTTCGTTCCAAATGCAGGTCATAAACAAGACGGACCTCGCCTCCGCGGTTGGAGCCGACCTGGCGGTGATGGAGCGAGACGCCCTTCGGATGCGGGAAGGAGGGCCCTTCGTGTTCGCCCAGGTTCAACATCAAACCATACATGCCGTTCTCTCTTTCTTGTAATGGTCAGAATGCCATGAACCCATTCTGCTCTGTGCGCCGCTGGTGCAGGTGAAACACGGGGTCGGCGTGGAGGAGATCGTGGACCACGTGCTGCGGGCCTGGGAGATCGCCACCGGCAACCGGCGCCGATAGAGAGGCTCCATCATGTGCCACGTAACTTTCGGGCATGTGTTAATGTCGCCCGCACACGTAAATTGTGGAGCCGGCTTCTTTTCGCCATGAATAAACCACGCGTCGTGTAGTACTGCACGCTGAAAAATAGCATTGTGTGCTTGGCAGCGTACTGCTGCTAGGAACTGAACCCGAATGCCCTGGGGTGAGTTCTTTATGTAACTTGATCAGATGCATGGTCCTTGATGGGAATTAGTAATAAGCAAAAAAAGTTTGTAAATGTGACGTTTGGCATTGTCGTCTTCGCTGCGCGACGGGCACCCTGGAGAAACAAACAATAAGGTTGTTTTGGATAATATAAGATGGTTTGTTTATGGCATCTTGAAGCATATTAAAGCAGTAGAACAAAAGTGCTCTGCTGCAGCTCAAAACGAGGAAGAAAAGGAAAAACAGTTGAAGCGACTCCGCTGGGGATCGAACCCAGAATCTCTGGTTTCGTAGACCAGCGCCTTATCCATTGGGCCACGGAGTCCTTTGATGGTGAATTTGGGAAACTATCGAAGTAGGTCTTGAAGCCATAAGCAGGGAATGAAGAAAGGTAACAGTGCTCAACACTACATCTAAGTGCGAAAGCAAAATTATCCATGAAACTGTACATATATGTAGGGAACATCCACATGTACGCCCTTGCTTGGTTACACATGGATCGGTGCCCTATCATGTTCGGTTAACTCATGCCCCCCTCCCTACTAGCAGGATACAAATCATATCGGAGGATCCAGATTCTTATTTTTTTATAAGTGAAGAAATCATAGTTTAGATTCGCTGATGATGGGGCGGAGTAGGAGATGAGCTCAACCTGTATCAAAGGCTTCACCCTTGCTCCCAACTGTCAACTAGTGGGCTTTGATGAAGGAAAAGATGGCTTTGGATAAGAATGTAGCCCCATTGCCTCTCGGCCATGGTTTCCCAGTAGAACCTCAATTCACCCAAGTTGTTACAGAATCGGAAAAAAAAAGAAGTGGGTTTTCACACAACTTGCTCATTGTGCTGGTCTCACTTTTCTATCTATTTGGTCGAGCCAAAAGAAAAGAACAGAACAACCGGTGGCGAAGAGTAGAGTATAACCAAGGAGCTTTCATTGTGCATAAAGGACCTAAAGGAAGACTGTGCTCTGAAGTATGCAATGAGAGTTTTGTTTAAAGAACACTTGGCCTTACCCACTTCGTTTTGAGCCATGAAACGCATGTGGTGGTCATTATCCTAGAAAACGTAAACCATTTTCTTGACGCTAGGGTGGATCCTATAGAGATACCACTTCCTCATGAATTTATCTTGAATCGAGACCTTTTCGGTCAACTTAGTACATGTTCCTAGTCCTTGTTGGAAATATGCCCTAGAGGCAATAATAAATGGTTATTATTATATTTCTTTGTTCATGGTAATTGTCTATTGTTCATGCTATAATTGTATTGTCCGGAAATCGTAATACATGTGTGAATACATAGACCACAACGTGTCCCTAGTAAGCCTCTAGTTGACTAGCTCGTTGATCAACAGATAGTCATGGTTTCCTGACTATGGACATTGGATGTCATTGATAACGGGATCACATCATTAGGAGAATGATGTGATGGACAAGACCCAATCCTAAGCATAGCATAAAAGATCGTGTAGTTTCGTTTGCTAGAGCTTTTCCAATGTCAAGTATCTTTTCCTTAGACCATGAGATCGTGCAACTCCCGGATACCGTAGGAGTGCTTTGGGTGTGCCAAACGTCACAACGTAACTGGGTGACTATAAAGGTGCACTACGGGTATCTCCGAAAGTGTCTGTTGGGTTGGCACGGATCGAGACTGGGATTTGTCACTCCGTGTGACGGAGAGGTATCTCTGGGCCCACTCGGTAATGCATCATCATATTGAGCTCTATGTGACTAAGGCGTTAGTCACGGGATCATGCATTGCAGTACGAGTAAAGAGACTTGCCGGTAACGAGATTGAACAAGGTATTGGGATACCGACGATCGAATCTCGGGCAAGTAACATACCGATTGACAAAGGGAATTGTATACGGGATTGATTGAATCCTCGACATCGTGGTTCATCCGATGAGATCATCGTGGAACATGTGGGAGCCAACATGGGTATCCAGATCCCGCTGTTGGTTATTGACCGGAGAGGCGTCTCGGTCATGTCTGCATGTCTCCCGAACCCGTAGGGTCTACACACTTAAGGTTCGGTGACGCTAGGGTTGTAGAGATATGTGTATGCGGAAACCCAAAAGTTGTTCGGAGTCCCGGATGAGATCCCGGATGTCACGAGGAGTTCCGGAATGGTCCGGAGGTGAAGAATTATATATAGGAAGTCAAGTTTCGGCTACCGGGAAAGTTTCGGGGGTTACCGGTATTGTACCGGGACCACCGGAAGGGTCCCGGGGGTCCACCGGGTGGGGCCACCTATCCCGGAGGGCCCCGTGGGCTGAAGTGGGAAGGGAACCAGCCCCTAGTGGGCTGGGCGCCCCCCCATGGGCCTCCCCCCATGCGCCTAGGGTTGGGAACCCTAGGGTGGGGGGGCTTCCCACTTGCCTTGGGGGGCAAGGCAACCCCTTCCCCCCTTTGGCCGCCCCCCCTTGAGATCCCATCTCCAGGGCCGGCGCCCCCCAGGGGGCCTATATAAAGGGGGGGAGGGAGGGCAGCAACCTACAGCCTTGGGCGCCTCCCTCCTCCCCTGCAACACCTCTCCCTCTCGCAGAAGCTCGGCGAAGCCCTGCCGAGACCCGCTACATCCACCACCACGCCGTCGTGCTGCTGGATCTCCATCAACCTCTCCTTCCCCTTGCTGGATCAAGAAGGAGGAGACGTCGCTGCACCGTACGTGTGTTGAACGCGGAGGTGCCGTCCGTTCGGCACTCGGTCATCGGTGATTTGGATCACGGCGAGTACGACTCCGTCATCCACGTTCATTGGAACGCTTCCGCTCACGATCTACAAGGGTATGTAGATGCACTCCTTTCCACTCGTTGCTAGTATGCTCCATAGATGGATCTGTTGGAAATATGCCCTAGAGGCAATAATAAATGGTTATTATTATATTTCTTTGTTCATGGTAATTGTCTATTGTTCATGCTATAATTGTATTGTCCGGAAATCGTAATACATGTGTGAATACATAGACCACAACGTGTCCCTAGTAAGCCTCTAGTTGACTAGCTCGTTGATCAACAGATAGTCATGGTTTCCTGACTATGGACATTGGATGTCGTTGATAACGGGATCACATCATTAGGAGAATGATGTGATGGACAGGACCCAATCCTAAGCATAGCATAAAAGATCGTGTAGTTTCGTTTGCTAGAGCTTTTCCAATGTCAAGTATCTTTTCCTTAGACCATGAGATCGTGCAACTCCCGGATACCGTAGGAGTGCTTTGGGTGTGCCAAACGTCACAACGTAACTGGGTGACTATAAAGGTGCACTACGGGTATCTCCGAAAGTGTCTGTTGGGTTGGCACGGATCGAGACTGGGATTTGTCACTCCGTGTGACGGAGAGGTATCTCTGGGCCCACTCGGTAATGCATCATCATAATGAGCTCTATGTGACTAAGGCGTTAGTCACGGGATCATGCATTGCGGTACGAGTAAAGAGACTTGCCGGTAACGAGATTGAACAAGGTATTGGGATACCGACGATCGAATCTCGGGCAAGTAACATACCGATTGAAAAAGGGAATTGCATACGGGATTGATTGAATCCTCGACATCGTGGTTCATCCGATGAGATCATCGTGGAACATGTGGGAGCCAACATGGGTATCCAGATTCCGCTGTTGGTTATTGACCGGAGAGGCGTCTCGGTCATGTCTGCATGTCTCCCGAACCCGTAGGGTCTACACACTTAAGGTTCGGTGACGCTAGGGTTGTAGAGATATGTGTATGCGGAAACCCGAAAGTTGTTAGGAGTCCCGGATGAGATCCCGGACGTCACGAGGAGTTCCGGAATGGTCCGGAGGTGAAGAATTATATATAGGAAGTCAAGTTTCGGCCACCGGGAAAGTTTCGGGGGTTACCGGTATTGTACCGGGACCACCGTAAGGGTCCCGGGGGTCCACCGGGTGGGGCCACCTATCCCGGAGGGCCCCGTGGGCTGAAGTGGGAAGGGAGCCAGCCCCTAGTGGGCTGGGCGCCCCCCCATGGGCCTCCTCCCTGCACCTAGGGTTGGAAACCCTAGGGTGGGGGGGCGCCCCACTTGCCTTGGGGGGCAAGCCACCCCCCTTGGCCGCCGCCCCCCCTCCAGATGGATCTTGGCCGGCGGCCCCCCTCCCAGGGGGCCTATATAAAGGGGGGGAGGGAGGGCAGCAACATTACAGCCTTGGGCGCCTCCCTCCTCCCCTGCTACACCTCTCCCTCTCGCAGAAGCTCGGCGAAGCCCTGCCGAGACCCGCTACATCCACCACCACGCCGTCGTGCTGCTGGATCTCCATCAACCTCTCCTTCCCCTTGCTGGATCAAGAGGGAGGAGACGTCGCTGCACCGTACGTGTGTTGAACGCGGAGGTGCCGCCCGTTCGGCACTCGGTCATCGGTGATTTGGATCACGGCGAGTACGACTCCGTCATCCACGTTCATTGGAACGCTTCCGCTCGCGATCTACAAGGGTATGTAGATCCACTCCTTTTCCCTCGTTGCTAGTATACTCCATAGATGCATCTTGGTGAGCGTAGGAAAATTTTAAAATTATGCTATGATTCCCAACAGTCCTTTGATTATCGACCTGGAAAAGAGAGAAGAACCGGAGATGGGAAGAATGCTTCTAGAGATGGATAGGAAACTCATTAGATCTTGGCACGCCTTTTCGATTTACTCGTCAAGCCTAAGAAAGAGTGTGGCCAGGGTCGATACACCTTTAGGGGCATGTCTCCCCTATCGTGGTCTTATGGGAGCTAACTCTATTTAAGCCACCTATAACCCACGACTGCGGGGTTTCGCTCTTACCCGTAAAGGGGGAGAGCTCAGAATTCTGGTCTTTCTTGCCTAGATCTGATTCGTCTGTACTACAAAAGTGAATGGACCCTTAGTTGGCTGGTTCGATCAATCGGAAGGCTCGGTCTCTATGGCGTATTCTGATACAGAAAGAAAAGAACCAAACTCCTGTATTTAAACCCTTCTGTGTTCATGCTTTCCTTGCCTGTCTTTGAGAGTTGATTGACTTGGTGTTTTAGCCCCTAGCCGAACTAACAAATACGGGGTATCATTGATCCCTGGTGTCTGGAGATCACCCTCCGACACGGAGTTGCTGATAGTTTTGCAAGTCTATAGACTAAAGGATAAGAACGATGCGCCTTTGTAGTCACCTTCAGTTTATTCCCGGTCATAGATATTTTTACAAGCTAGCAAACCTTGTATCATGGGTCACACTATTGAAATAGAGATAAAGTGCATGCTCAAGACCCACCAAATCATTGTTTGGGATAAGATCGAGTCAATTTCATCAACTTCTTAACATTAAACTGAGAAGACTAATCGTTTGGACTCAAAGCATACATACACCAAAACAACTCGGAAATTACCACACGAAATCTGTCATTTTAACTCTACAACCAACATTGCGAGTGTACCGATGATCTGAATTAAATTTACTTGCAAGTATAAAGTTCCATACTAAAATCTACATGTTATTACGAAAGAAAATATTTGAACTGGCCTAGTCCCCTAAGCCGGTAAATATATACACATAAAATTGTTAAAACTAACATTGTTTCTAACATTGAAATTGCACACAAACAAAAAATTGGAACGGAAAAGACTTTATAGACGACCTATAGAAAGAGGGAAATTGCATAATTGTTTTTTATAAGACAGCTGTATTTTTTTTCTTGAAGCGAGGCTGGCTGTTTCTTGGTGGTGGGCTGCTCCTACAAATTCAAAGTATATGGGCTTCTGAAAAGAAACGACGGTAGGCCGAGGCCCTGTTTGTTTGAGCTTCAGAAATCAGATTCAGCTTTGCCAGTGAAGTTGAATCTAAAATCTAAAACAAACAACTATTGTGAATCAGCTTTGTCAGCGAAACCGTTTTTTTAGTGAAATAAACAACAATTTCGAATCAGATAGTGAAGCTGAATCCGATGAATCTGGATTCAGGCCATTTTTAGTTCAATTTGCTGAAGGACCTCCATGGCGATGCGAATCGGCTTTACCACTGAAGCAAATCTATAAGCGATTCGAATCCAACCAAAACTAAAACAAGCATGATCTTATATAACTGTGAATCCGCTTTCCTATCAAAGCGAATTCCCAGGTGATTCGAATCAGATCAAAGTTGAAACAAACACAAACGGGGCCTGAGTGGGGGCACACGGAAGCTTGGCAGAGCACGTGAGAAATCCGGTAGGGAGTCAACGTGCGTCCGCCCCTGGTCCTGGTCTGCAACAACGCAGAGGAGCGAGACAGGAGGGCACGATCTGCATCACCGAGGCCGCCGGTCGGTTCCTGCCCTGCCTGCGACGCCACCTCTCGCCGCCCCCGGCGTCGCTCCGCCGCTCGCCCCCATCTCCCAGCCGACTCGCGCGCGCCGGCCGAAAAGGTCAGTCGGCAGCTCAGATCCCCTTTTGCTCTCGCCGTGATTTGCCTTGCTTCTTCAGTTCAAGCATCAAACTTTTAGTCGGCCGGCGACGTGCTAGCTCCACCTGACTAGATCCGAGTAGTCCCTTACCAAAGCTTGAGCTCAGCCGTGCCTGGATCCCGGTTACAGTACCCCACACCACAAAGTTTATCACCAACCTTCTTCTGATTCCCAGCTTGCCCGCCCGATCCTGATCCGGAATCAACCTATAGGCAGGCAGGGCCACACCGCACGGACAACCAGATCCCCCCAATCCCCCATGGCCCAAGATCTCCAGCACTGGCCGCGTGCCTAGGCGTCAATGGCCGCAGGCTGCGCTCTCTACGCCCTCCCGCCCCCCTGCGCAAATCGCCGTTTGACTGGCAGGGTTCAGGGAGCTAGAAGATGGCTTGCTTCGCAGCAGAGTTGTTGTGTTCGTCCCATTGCTTCCAAAGCTCGTTTACCCTGGCGCGGTGCAGGCCGCTCGCTCGGCCCGCTTACGCTTGTCCATGCCGCCCAAGGTTCAGTTTATATGTTTTAGCTGCTGGCTTGCTGCTTCTGCTTGGGTGGGTTTCAGCATTACAAGGGGCTTGCTCTGATGATAATATTGGTTATTGTCTTCAATCCAAAAGAAACGATGCAGCCAAACTTCTCTTTCTTTGATAGCTAATTAGTAAAAATAAAGTTCAGGTCAGGTGGGAATGGCGTCATTACATTTGCCATGAAAAGTACTTTGGCAGTACTATCTTTTCTTATATGTTCATAAAAAAATTAGTAACCGTCCATGTTGCATACTGGAGACTGAAAGGTAAAAAACGGTGTCGTTCTATTTGGAACAGAGGGAGTATTTTAGTAGAAATCTTAGTTCCATATACGCCATCATGACTTTTTTTTAATTCTAAGCACCACCTCGCAAGTATTTTATATGGTTGCAAAACTTTGATCAAACTCCTGACTTGTATCGTTAAATTGAAACTGAAAATTTTATGTGGTGTGGAAAAATCAGTTAATGATAACAATAACATGCAAAGCATATGTTGCTACTCATGTCCATGAAAAAAAAGTTGTAGGAAGTATAACAGAAAAACAACGAAGTAAATAATCATCTTTGGCATCTTAGGCTACTATTTCAATGCCAGCATTAGAAAAACAATTCACGCTTTCTATTGAAATCTAGTGAATAGGGTAACACGTAGTTCAGACAATCAATGATTGTTGGGGGTGCTTAGACAGAAGTAGTTGCTTTATTAGAACCCCATGACTTGTATGGGGTTTCTTAATTCATCCTCAATTCCTCATTATTTAAGTGTATGGTCACATTGTGGTCTGTTGAATATATTAACCTTTTTATTTGTATCCCTTGTCATATCTCATATGGCTGCTTCACTATACTTACCGTGGATGGTATTTGATCTCTATTTCAGGGTATCCCATCATGGATGCAGCAAAGGACACAAACCCGTCATGTAAACTCCACACAAGACTGAGACTCTGGGAGTTTGCAGACCGTTATATATTTGAACCAATTGATGGTCTTGCTGACTTATATTTGTCAGTTAGCCGGGCCAGTGGATCAATGAATTTAGTTGAAGAGTTGCCACCACGTAGCCCCTCCATAAATCCTAAAGTTCAAACAGTTTTTGGTGTGATAGGAGTGCTCAAACTTGCTGTTGGATCGTATTTTTTTGTGATCACTGACCGTGATTGTGTGGGATCATACTTGGGGCATGCAATTTTTAAAGTGACAGGACTAAAAGTCCTTCGCTGCAATGACTCGCTTAACACTTCTCCCGAGCAGGTATAACAATGCTTATTTGCTCCTAGTTAATATTATTTCTACCTATATTCCATCTGCTAAACATCCCGATAAACTATTAGCAGAAAAAAATGGAATCTGAAATTTCCGAACTCCTGGATGCTGCAGAGAAGACCATGGGCCTCTACTTCTCCTATGATATCAACTTAACACTTAAGTGAGTATCTTATTTACGCGAAACATGCCAGTTACACTTGTGTATTAGTGTCTAAGCCATTTAACTTGTTAATGAAGAGAGGATTAGAATACAATATGCATGTTCTCAGCTTTAGTAGTTGGCATTTTGTCCCTCTCTCTTCATGTTTATGGTACAGACATGCTGACATGTTTTAGTTACTTTTGTTCTCACTGTAATTGGCATCATATCTTTGTCCCTACTATTCCAGTTCACAGAGGCTGTATGATGTCGATGACGAGTTCAAATCACGTCCTCTTTGGAGACAGGTTCGATTCCTTCTCACTTCTTGCTGTAGAGTTTGCTTACACATGGAAATACCAGTACCAGGCCATCTTTGTTATGCCCGTCTGGCTGCATTTTCAGCTATGAGTATAACTATTCTTTCACAGATTAATGAGCATTATTCTTTTCAGGCAGAGCCGAGATTTCTGTGGAATAGCTACTTGTTGGAACCTCTAATTGAGAACAAAGTAAGATCAGTCTTGCCATTTATTTGTTTTTTCAGTTTTAAAGGAGTTATAACCAATATCTGCAGAGTATTTGATTCCTGCTTTTTTCCTTTTACAGCTGGACCAGTATTTGTTGCCAGTCATTCAAGGCAGTATCCTTGTCATACATGTCATTTGCTCTTTGTAACGGCCAGATATATAAGATGATGTATTTTTATGTGAAACTCAGTGAGCCCTATAATGTGAGTTACTACAACTTAACTAAATATCAGGTTTTCAGAATATCCAGGCAGAAGTTGGGTCAGAGAAGGTAAATGTGACCCTGATAGCACGTAGGTGCACAGGGAGGATAGGTGAGGTTTACGAGACATCAAAATAAGATTATTCACAAGTTTCCTTCAAATATATAATGTTATATCCTGATTTCTTGTTCTCGAGAAACTCGATGCCCTATGATCGAACAACACCTCATGAGGCTATTATATTGAAGGCACTCGTATGTGGAGAAGAGGAGCTGATCCAGAGGGTTATGCTGCAAACTTTGTTGAATCGGAGCAGATAATGCAATCAAAAGGGTATACAGCATCCTATGTACAAGTAAGTTTCTTCAGACATACAGACAGCCTCTTTATTACCCTAATAGTCTCATTAGTTGGTTCTTGGTTCCGAAAAAAGTCAAAAAACTTTAACCACCTCCAAACATTAACAAATTATATGTTTTGCAGGTTCGAGGTTCTATGCCATTCTTGTGGGAGCAGATTGTTGATTTGACATACAAACCTAGCTTCGACATTGTTAGACAAGAGGAAGCGGTGAACTCTCTCAACTTGTGCTTTGTTTTATTGACGTTGATCAGCAATCCAAGCTGCGTTTACTATTTTCTTTTCTCTTAATTTGTCTTGGGCTTCTTTCTATCTTTCTTCAGCCTAGTGTACTTGAGAGGCACTTCAAAGACTTACAAAAGAAATATGGAGCTGTCTTGGCTGTTGATCTTGTCAATACAGTAAGTACTGTGCTCTCGGCCTTCTAGCTCAACCAGTTCTCTGTTCAAGCTAAGATATATTTGCTTCAGAAAATGCCATCACACATTGCTTCTGCTCCCGGTTAAGGTGTCTAATTTACAAAATTAGATTCAAATTCTTTATTTTAAAAATCGATGATTCTCAGTCACTTGTAACGTGCGTGCTATTTCTTTCTCTGGCATGATTTATTCCTTGACATGGAATTAATTTACCTGTTCAGCTTATGTTGCGGATTGGTAAAAAATAATACTTGATGAAGTGATTGTTGACGGATTTTTCTTTCAGACAGAGCATGAGTAGCACATTCTTTCCTAATGAGTCTGGCTTGTTAACTTTATTCTGTTTTCCATGTAATGTTCATCTTGTACCTCTCTTTTTCCTGTATGGCTATATTCAGCAAGGTGGTGAAGGCCGACTCCATGAAAGATATGCAAAATCTATCGAACCAATTCTCAGTGAAGATGTAAGGTAATGCTTTATTTTGCTGTTTCTATCTACTGTAGAGTTATCATATCGCGTCTTAGTAGCTAAATGCGTATCTAAGCTTGTCTTCTGCAGATATGTGCATTTTGACTTCCATCGTATTTGTGGGCATGTTCACTTTGAGCGCCTCTCACAGTTGTATGAGCAAATTGAGGATTACCTGAAGAAACACAAGTATGTTGCCAGACGATATACTATTTTGTGTTCCATCTTCCATGACATACTACCAATCACTTTTGTACATTTAAGTTTGGTTTTACTTTTCTATTACTGTATGTTTTCCCCCTCTCTGAAAGGCTTTGATATGATCTGCTTGCTCCTTGAGGTGTTCCTTGAAAATTACAATCTCTTAACAGTTTATATGTTTTTTCTCTTTTTTCTGCAATCAGGCAATCTCTTAACCATAGAGATTGATCTATGGTCATTCCCTTAAAAATTACACAAATCTTAAAGCAGGAATAGGGTTGATATGATCTGCTTGCTCCTTGATGTGTTTCGAGATTTGTACAAGTAATATTTAAGTCGGGGATGTAATTGTTAATCGGTTAGCTTTGCTTACTACTAAAGTGGCATAATCTATTTATGGTGCTTGGTTATTTTCATTACAATATAAAAAAGCGATACCATCATACCCCCAGTCATCTTATTAGCAAACAACTTATTTTTCGACTCCACTTAAAAGGTTTGGGTATTGGTTGGAGCCTTGAAGGCACTAGTGCATCTGCCTCAAAAGAGCTACATCCTATATGCTGTTTTTGGTAAAACAGAGTTCCTGGCAGAACATGAAAATTTAATCATGTCTTCAGTTGTACTCTTAGTGCTGTCCTGTGTAGCTGTTTGAGTTTTTTTCATCTTAGGAAGAAAAGTGAAGAACAATTTGTGGTTTTATGTACATCCATCTACTATGTTCCCTTGTGCTTTATATTAGAGATTCTTATATCCTTCGATGGTATCTTTCCTTCTCATGGTATTGCTAACAATGTTGTGCTAAAGGTACTTCCTGTTGAATGAGAAAGGCGAGAAAATTCAGGAGCAGCTCGGCGTTGTCAGAAATAATTGTATTGATTGTTTAGATCGTACCAATGTAACTCAGGTACATCTTTCCAACTTCCAAGTACATCTTTTATTTCCTTTCATATGAATCTCAATTTTAACAACAGGTTTTGTAATCCAATAACACTTTAATTAATTCACTTGGCACGACTGACGTTATTTTTACATGGGCTATAGTTTAGCAAACAACTTATAGAGTCCAATATGTAGGATCAAGGATGACAATATGAGCGATGGGGGTGGGAATAGAAGACTTCTAAAACCTTCTAACAAGTTTTTTGTGTGAAAAACTCAAGAAAATTAGTTTTGTGCCGTTTGATGCTTTCATAATCTGTTATTTGCTAAGTGCATGGTGCATCAACACCCTTTTTCTAGGACACTAGGTCGAGGCTATCCTAGGGTTACTAGCAAGCAGACAATGCGATTCTAGAAATGCAAAGCGCAAAGTAAAAGACAAGAGATAAATCACACAAGGAGACAATAAGCTTTTTCTTATGGTTGGTATTCCCTAGTCTACATTGAGGGCAGGCGAACTGAGCTTGCTAAGGTTGCTGCTGCTCCACGCCAGGGATGGCCAGTACCAAGTCACTCACAATTCTGCAGTAGTGGTCCTGCGTCGAGAATTAGGATGGTTCTTTCCAATCAAGTTATCTATTTCCCTAAATAGTGTAATTAGTTACCTAGGATACAAATTAATTGTTTGATATATTTATCATTACCTAGTTTATATTGAGATCGATTCTGTTGAGAATTGTTAGGAGGAGAGTCATATATATAATGGGGCCATGTTATCACTAGTATTTCTCGTCTCCAAGGCTCAACATGTTTGGTAGACAAATCCCTTGTCCCTATCTCTGTGGTGTGGTTAACTGCATGACAGGGTCACCCTGCTTAGCTCACAGTCATGGATAACTAGGCATTATATTTACTTCTATCTTCATAAATTCTTTTGTCATGGACTATTAGTCTGTTACTACCGTTCTTTCTTTTGTTTTATATATCTCTTCCGTCTGTCCAACTTTCAGTTCTTATCTGTATATCTGAACTTTGCTGATAATCTCTACTATGACAAAACAGAGCATGATTGCGAGAAGAATTCTGGAGAGCCAACTTCAACAAATAGAAGTTTTTGGTGTTAACGATACAATAACCAAGTATCCAGCTTTTGATGCAAGCTACAAAGTTTGTGAGTATTATGTTCACATTTACTAGCCTGGGTTTTTCTCATTTGTATGTCTCCCATGCTTTTGTATATTTAAGCGGTGTTGCTGAAATAGAAAAATCATTTTCCAGTGTGGGCCAATCATGGAGATGCAATAAGCATTCAGTACTCCGGAACTCCTGCTTTGAAGGGAGATTTTGTTCGGTAATTTCTATACAACGCAATATGCATGTTCTTATTGTAAGTGCATTGTATTTGCATCTATTGCTAATCTTAGTTCCTCTCTTTCCCAGAAAGACTGGGAACTACTCTCAGTTGCGTTGCAAAAACGAATGTTGATATTTTCACCACCTTGATTATGTTCACAGCTGAACTACTCGCAGCAAATCTGCATAGTCTACCAGTTTCACTGACATAGCGAGCAACTGTAAAGATATATTTTACTGATCTGTGGTGCAAACTCCCCATCATTGTGGCAACTGAATACCCTTTGGGTAGTGTCTCTTTGTTAATGTCAATACTCCCATCCGTCCGAAAAAGCTTGTTCCAAGCTTGTCTCTCAAATGGATGTATCTAGCACTAACTTGGTGCTAGATACATTCATTTGAGGGACAAGCTTTTTCGGACGGAGGGAGTACCTATTAGAGCTAATGGGCCTAAGATAACAGATAACTATCGATAAGAGCTCTGTTCTTGGAACTCTAGTGCTACTTATTGTAAGCTCATTTTATTGCCTATTTGCATACTTCTGCTGAAACATAGTGGTGATAATATATTTATGTTCTCTGTATTCTACATTATTTTTGTCCACAAGATACGGGAAACGAAGTGCCCAGGGAATTTTGAATGATCTCCAGTATTCACTTGCTCGATACTACTTGAACAACTTCGCAGATGGGACGAAGCAGGTATGCAGCTGACCTTTTATGCATGTGAGACTCATGAGTATGGCGCTTTGTCAGTAGCCAAGTCAATTCATGACTGAGACTTTGTCGATTCGTCATCTTGATGGTGCCCAAACGTCAAACTATTGTTAGCCCACGGTGACATTTAGTTGTTCATTGAATAGTGCGAATGCAACTAATTACATATCATGAAATCTGCTGGACACACGGAAAAAATATACTGTAAATCTGCTGGACACATGTTTGAAGAGGGGCCTTGTTGGCCAAGCAAGCATCCTCCGTAGTTCTGTGTTAATTACGTTTCCAAAATCTAGCGCCTCATTTCCAAAATCTAGGTTTCCAAAATCTTTCACCTCACATGGGCAACATCTACTGAACTTACTTCCAATAAAAAAACTGAACTAAGATGCAAGTGCCTCATTGTTTATTTGTGTCTATTTGTTTGTCCTATATAGGATGCCATGGATCTTCTTCAAGGACGTTACATCACATCTGTTAGTCGAGACATGGCACCTCCAACAAAAGCAGGATTTGTAGAGAGTTATGCGGTGAGTACAATTTTACTATTGCTTTCTGTTCTTACCTGTGGACTTGTAAGATTGTGAAGTTGTTCATCGGAAAATGGAAATGCCTATTTAGTATTCTAGTATAGGTCAGCTCTGGAATATTTCTGATATGTACCTGGCCTTGTGGGTGTGCTGTTACTAGGCACATGATTGCAGACACTTAGTACTCACTTTAGCATATAGTTATGTATGCTACACAGATAGAATGGATGCAGAAATGGGTTTCGTCTATTTTTCCAATAGAGAAGATCTCTCACTTGTGCTACTCCTCTTTTACAGTCCGCCCGCCTTGCTTTTGCATTGGTTTCCGGAGCTTTTATGTTCATGATGATGTCACTGAGACATGGTAAGATTTCTCAATCTGCTGAAAGCCTGAAATATGTGCTTGCATTCTGTCAACTAGTGCTTGCTATGTTATGCTTGGCTGCTTCTGATAATTATGTCAACTAGTGCTTGCTATGATTTGCTTGCATTCTGTCAAGCAGAAACTTTTGAAGTCTGTTTTTTTGAGAATTCTTTGGGTGCTGGACGCGCAAGTTTGCCCCTAAATAATTGTAGTGCACTAATAAAAACTAGTATGTTTTGCCAAAATCCAGTCTGGGCAAGTTTCTTGCAGTTCTTTTCATATTTCAGTGGATTAATAGAAGAGTCATGCTGTTACTACACTATGCCCCGTGGGGTTTACATACTTCCAACTGTGCCACTCGGAAAGATTTTTTTGGCCTAACTTACACATATTAATATTGTTGTAACCATCCTTGATTTTGGTGTCTACTCAAGACAAAGAATACCCATAATAATACATAAAATCTAGATTGATGCATGTGTCAAGTGGGTATCAAAGCTCCAGTGGATGCTTCCATAGCATTCGTTATATACTTGGTATCATCACAGTTACGGCTATCTGTATCACTTTGCAAGCTGTAACTTGGTTTTCCTGGGTGATTGTAACAAAAAAAAAAAAGACATGTTCATCCCTTGATGGGAAATGTATGCGTATAACTCAACTGCAACCTCAGGTGTCCTGGTTGATTGTACCATACGTAGATGCCAATGTGGAGAATGCATGGATGCATATAACTCAAACTGCAAACTCTCTTTGCTGCAGCTCGGCATGACGCTCGTCATTTACTGCTGTCACTTCTCTGGGCCGGTCTTTGTATCGGGATCACACACTTTGTGAGAAGCAATGGCCGGGTGTTCACGAACCGGCCCCGTGCCCACAAGTCGTCACGCCCTTGATGGAAGCAGGCGTGCGATAGATTATCATTCATTCATCAAACAATGGCAGCACTCCACTTTTTTTGCTATGTAAAGAAGATGCAACTGGTGTCCACCCCTTTCTCATGAAGATTGTGTTCTATATCTATCTATATGTATATTCTTTGTTCTTCAAGTCCATATGTAATCGATTTAACGACCACTTGCAGTATCGTCAGGACATAGTTACAGTTTGTTGTGTATTTATTCTAAACTGGCAGAATAATGTTTGTCCAGAGCTTGTGCAGTTATGCCCAATTGAGATTTTTTTTTATCAAAGCGGCGTACAATTTGCAATGATCTTGCAAACGGTAGTTTTTTTTTACTGTCTTGTGAATATAGCTATAGCTCATTCATACACGAGAGATGGCATATGCATGTATGTATGGTTTTGCGCTCTTTTCTGGCGTGCACATTTCATTTCCATGACGATTTGGTGAAAAGCGGCGATGGAATAAGATTTTTTTTACCGTGAGATTCAGCTATGATAATGTAACAAAATCTGTCAGAGGGTGGGCCCAGAATGAAGTTTGATTTGGGAAAAAAACGAGAAAAGGTGCGACTCCGCTGGGGATCGAACCCAGAATCTCTGGTTTCGTAGACCAGCGCCTTATCCATTGGGCCACGGAGTCATTTGTGATTTGGTGGCACACACAAGTTACAATACTCGGCGATTATGAGCAGAGAATGAAAAAAAGACAACAGTGATCAACAGCACATGTAAGTGTGAAAGTAAAATTATCCTTGAAATTGTAAATATATGTAGTAAAATCTATGTGTAAGTGTGGAAGTTAATGTAAATAAAATATGCTACTCCCTCGGATCCATATGCTGCCTGGTCATAGATCTTACCCTATGTATCTCCTGGGAACTTCACACCCTATAATAAAGAGCAGATAGCCCACATGAATCATGGGAATAACAATACGAGGCCTTTGACGAGTAAAGGAGAAATGCACGATTTGGAATTGTCGCAGCTTTAGTACAACTCCCCGCGATAAAAGGATATGAAATATATTGGGCACAAGAATAAATAGTGCGAGTCAATTCCCCACACTGCTTATCTCTTCAAAAGGGCACTAAAAGTACATTCTTTTCCTCCTGAAACCCAAAAGGAAACAAAGGCTTTCCTCGCACTTTTAACATTTTTGATAAGAGCATCTGTGACCTATGCTCAAGTGTGAAACTGTACAGATATGAACGAAACATTTGCGTGCACGTGTCAAAAAATTGTCCACATTGGACACAAGAATGAGGAGTGTCAGTGCATTCTCCACATTGCCCATCTCTTTTCCTCACAGATTACCTTAATTTCCTTCCCAAAGCAAAGCATGTAAGCACGAAGAGAAGTTGAAAAAAAAGTTACAATCTCCAGTCCCTAACATTCTGATAAGAACATTCAGAAGGTGTGCTTAACCATATATAAGAACAACAAGTTGCATAAATTAGAATGGTCCTTAGCCAGTTAAGCTCATCTGCGACACAATTGATGTCTACACCATGTTACCAACCAAATCCTTTGTATTGCAAGTAAAACAGACACAAACACCCACAACCTTAACAAGTTTCTTGTCAGCTAGAACCTGAATAATTAACAAGTTTCTTGTCTATGATCCAAGGAGGAGAGAACTGGAAGTTTTGAGTAGCATGCCACGTAATAAAGGTAGTCCGTACGACAACCATCTTTGATCTGGCTAAGTTTCCCAGTGATGATGTTGTACGAAAAAAGCTTCATTTGAAGCTTGTCAACAAGGAAGAGAGCCTTTCTTTCCGAATCAAGAGCGACAATCTGATAATCACACCAATGGAACCAACCCTTGGCACCACCATGAAGCAACTCGCCCCTTCCAAATGGATTGCCCATACTAAGACGATACTTCAAAGACCATTTGTAGGAATCACAAGTATCAAGATTGAAAACTGCAACTGTATGACCACTCTCCTCTGGAAGTGCACACTGCAAGAACCCTGATGATTGACCAAAACAACCAGATACGAGATCCGAATGGCCATGCGGCAACTTCATAGTAAAATGACGGGGTGGTTTGCCAGAACCCATTACCTCCAACCCCAGAATTTCATCCCTACCTGTGTGCATGTACAACACTCCTCCTATAAAGCGGTGTTGACTACAACTGTCTATAAAAGGACTCCATGCAGCATCCACAATCCATGTGGATAGGTCAGACGAGAACACCTCAAATTTACTCGTATCGAGTGCCCAAAAACCATCAAACTTAAATACATGGAACTGCGCTGACCATGATGGATCGAAGGCCAAAAAAGCATCACAGGCGAAGTCATCTAGGCCAAGGTGAATATCAGGAAGTGACCTCCACTCCTGTGTTGCGGGGTTACACACAATGAAGCGGCAAGCTTCTGGATAAGTATAACTGCTCTTGTAGTTACAAAGAACTAGGCCATTGCAACAGTCCACAAATTCTAAGTGCTCATGGCCCGGCAAGAATGTAAGAGCTCCATTAATTTCCTCTAACAAGTTGGGCAACAGACGAATCTTCGCGTCCGTGAAAAAGACCAGTGGGAATTTTCGGCAGTTTTCGTTGGTAGTGTGGATCAGAGGCGAAGGCAAGCCAAGCCTGGCAGACACATTTGAAACGGCAGAAAGACCTGAAGGGCACCCGAGAGAGGATTTCCACCAAAAGATCATCAGTTAGACTAGCAGCAGCAATCACCTTATTTGAATCCATCTTTGTATGGCAGAATACTGAAAGGCAAAATTGGCAATGCCAAAATACAAAAGAAATCATTTTTTGACCATGGTGAATTGACAATAAGGTAGTATTATGGAATTCAATCAATACCTCCGTTCTGCAGAGGGTTTGATTGTGTATGTGGAAAATAACTGTATTTCACATGTATCGATCTAGTATATGCAAGACAGTAACCTAACCCAGTATATATTCTAGAGCCACCCGACACACATCGAGTAGCCACCCCAGCCCCTTTATAGAAGCTGTTCGGTTCAACAAAAGGTGACACGCAAGTAAACATAATGAGATCACAACGGCAGTCTATGCAGTTATGGACGATTACTGAATTAGCTTGGTTGACGAACATAACTGGACTACAGAGTACATAATGGAAAAATATGAAGAAGAAAAAAAACTTCTCTAATGTTCTAGCTATGGACAAACATACGGCGAGCCGGCGGCCGGCGCCCTTACGCCCATGGCACGGCCTGCATGTTTAGAAGAAGAAGGTGCAATGGAGAGCACTGTCGGTCTCAATTGTGAACCACGAGGCCTCATGCAGCAGCGAGAAATAACTTCCACGGACGAGATCTCAACAAACGATTCATTACTCTCTTTATTAGGAACCCTTGTGGTTACTCAACAAACGATTCATTACTCTTTTTTTCTCTTCAGATCTCTCGGGGTGTATACGCTTGCTACGAACCAGGAGAATCATGGGCTGAATAACGACGTCGATTGGCCAATTAGTTAGGATATCTTGGTCTTAAGTGGATCTGCTAGCTAGGGTTTAGATGGGTGCAAAACCAGGGAACGATCAGGGAGCACGCAAGAAGGTGGGAAGAGAGGAGAGCTGGACACGTACCTGTAGAGGAGGTTGAGTTGCCGCGGCGAAGACGACGGTCGCCGGCGGCGGAAGATATTAGCAATATAAATCTTGACTACTTTTTTTTGACGACCAATAGTCTTGACTGCCAAGTAGTAATAGGGTGTCAACGTACGTGTTGGAGTTGGCTTCAAGCTGAGTAGTAGTGCCAGTTTACTCGATTCGATCGTGTGCTAGTGTTTGGTAGCTAAATTCGTTCAGGAAAGTGATCATATTAGAGTCCGGATAGGTTGTTTGCTGCGTCCTTGTTGGAAATCTTGTACGAGTCGGCTAGGTAGATGGTGCGTAATTCCCACTCCAACCAGCCAACACAAACGGATGCAGTTTTGTCCTTTTTTGTCTCTTATATTAGGTCGGTAGGCGGATGCACATGTCCATTTACGTCCATGCGTCCGCAGATGCACCCAACATGGAAGACATATTTCAAACAATGCATGTAAGAGCAACTCCAACGGGTCGACCCAAACAGACGGCGATTTCGTTCGCTTTTTGTCCGTTTGGGTCGGCCGCCCGACCTGCGTCCGCCCTCTTTTAAATTTGGGTTGGCAGCGCCCCTAACGCGTTGACCCATATGTGCCGGCGTGGCCAGCTGGCCGCCCAATATTTATATTGATTTGCATTCAAACATATTGTCAAATAACATAATTTTAATGAATAAAAATATTATAGTATTACAAGCCGGATACAAATAAAAATATTTCACATAGTTTTGCAAGCGAATAAAAGGAGATACATCTTTTGTTTGCCAACATGAGCCCACATATGCTCAACCAAATCATTTTGCAGCTGCACGTGAGTTTCCCAATCACACATGTCTTCATGAAATTGGGTGAACTGTTCAAATGTTGCCGCTACTCCATGTTCAGGCATAACATTCTCACCCTGAAACTGAAACCCTTGATCGTACAGACGTTCCAGGCGCTCGTCTTCTACAATCATATTGTGCATGATCACACAAGCAGTCATCACCCCCTACAGTTTCCGCGTGCTCCAGGTATTAGCAGGATACCGAACGATACCCCATCGAGATTGCAAAACACCGAAGGCATACTCGACATCCTTCCTGGCACTCTCTTGCTCTTGGGCAAATCTTTTCCTCTTCTCTCCGACAGGGTTGGGTATTGTCTTGACAATAGTGGTCCACTGAGGATAGATACCGTCACCCAGGTAGTATCCTTTGTCGTAGTTGTGTCCGTTGACAGTAAAGTTCACCGGTGGGCTGTTGCCTTCGGCAAGCCTAGCAAACACCGGTGAGCGCTAAAGCACATTGATATCATTGTGTGATCCAGCCATGCCAAAGAAAGAGTGCCAAATCCAGAGATCTTGAGACGCCACGGCCTCTAATATGACAGTGCAAGCCCTGACATGTCCCTTATACTGGCCTTGCCAAGCAGAAGGACAGTTCTTCCACTCCCAGTGCATGCAGTCTATGCTGCCAAGCATCCCTGGGAAGCCCCCTCTAGCATTCATCGCCAACAAACGGGCTGTATCTTCAGCTGTCGGCTCTTTCAACTACTCAGGGCCAAACACAGCAATAACAGCCTTGCAGAACTTATACAGGGACTCTAGGCATGTAGACTCACTCATATGGACGTACTCCTCAATGAGATCACCGGGCACTCCGTATGCAAGCATTCGGATGGCGGCAGTGCATTTCTGATAAGAGGAGAAACCGATCTTGCGGACGGTATCCTCTTCGCACTCGAAATAGTCATCATAGCCGGCCACCCCCTCTCTAATACGGTTGAAAAGATGCCTGCTCATACGAAAACGGCGGTGAAATTTTTGATGTTTGAACAACGGGTTTGTTGTATCAAAGTAGTCCTTCGAAAGAAGGAAATGACCGCTCTCTCGATTGCGATTCAACGCCAGAAGGTGACCCGGAATGGAGCCACGAAACAACGGCCGCTGGCTGTTGAGGTGGTGATGGACCAACACGGCAGCCAATATCTCCTCCTCGTTGTCGGACGATGAATCGTCGGAGTCGCAAAGGAAATTGTGGAAAAAGAACTCGTCGGCGGAGTCCATTTTTGTACCTTGGCAAACTGTCGAACAACTTGCGGGCGTTGAAGAAGGAGGCGGCCGGCGAGGGGAGTCGCGGCGCGTACGGGTCGCGGGCGGCTGTGCGGTTGGGCGAGCGGCGGTGGGAAACAGTCTGCTCCCCGGCGGGAAGACGACGGTGCCGGGCGACAGGGGGAGTGCGGCGTTGCTGGGCGGATGTGGAGGCGGTGGCAGCTGGCAGAGTCGCCGGCAAAAAAGGGCGGCGGCGTCGGCGACGAAGGAGGCGGGCGAGGGTTGCTGTTGGCTGGGGGCGGGGGGCGGGGGGAGGCCAATGAGCCACCGACCAGCGGGCCCGTGGAGAGGAGAAGGCAAGCCTGCGCGCGTCCGTCGCTTGTCCGCGCCGACACAAATCCGGCTCAAAAATGGGCCGGGAATGGGTCGCCCGCGGACGAAAAGCGGACGCGCGTCCGTTTGGGTCGGCGCGTTGGGCCGCCTTTTGTGTCCGCACCGACCCAAACGGACAGCGACGGACGAAATGGGTCGCCCCATTGGAGTTGCTCTAAAAAAACTTAAACTTACACTTAAAAACACATAAAAATAACTAAAATGTAAAATTTATTACATTAATTTCAAAAGTCCAGACCGTCCACGGCGCTGTACATTAAACTTAAGCATAAAAATAACTTTAAACTTAAAAAACCTAGATCTTCTAGTCCCGGCCGTCCCCTTTCATCCCCGGTGAGGCCGATGAAGGGCGGTGGTTGTCAGAGGTGGGCGAGCGGCGCCTGTTATGACTTCGGCGATGACTACGACTCCGCACTCATCCACATGCCCAGGGCAGGCACATACTCCGGCCTATAGGGATGGTCGACTTCCACGACCAGGACTGCCTGACCAGCACAGGTTCCAGGCCGGCTCCTTTCCAGGATGGCCACGTCACTGGCAGCCGTCAAGGCGAGCTGCATCGCGAGGCCGTCCCACCCCTTGAACTCGTCGAGCCTGGAGTCCTCGAGCACCTTCTTGAGGTCCTCGTCCTGCTCGTCGTCGTCGACGGCTGCTATCGATGGTGGCAGGGACGGCGATCGCGCGCACACCCGCGACGCACACGCATGCACACCCACAGGTTGGGAGCACGACCAACAAAGAATGTCTGCTGCTGCATGTCGTGCTCATTCCGGAACCATGTGTCCCTCAATGATGAGTCGATGATGTACCTGGCGTCACAAAGGAGATCCGGAGGCAACATGGCTCACCGGCAGTTGATCTCCAAAAGATGAGTGTGGCCGCTGGCTAGAATGGGAGGCACGGGCACCCGATCCGGTTTGAGTGCAGGTACGCCTCGCCCCATGGCATCGGAACGACCATGTCCCAGTAGCGCTGGCACACCTCCATCTTCACATAGGGCCGTTGCTGCGGCGCAGTGGGCGGCGAGATTGCAAAGTCGGCGGCGCTCCTCCTCGGCCCCGTCGAGCCAGACGAAGACCCAACCTCATGGTCGTGCTTCCCGGACCTCCCCGGGATCCACTTCCACACCACTGTGTCAGACGCGTGGGGGGCAGAGAAGTGTGTGGAAGTGGACTGGCCGGTCATGCGCACGGGCTAGGTACTAAAAGGGACCCGACTAGCTAGTGTAGAAAAACCTAACTATGGTGTTGTAAAGAAGGCGTTGCTGGTGTTGGCAGGCGTTACTGTTAAAAATTAGTGATGGCGTTGGACGCTCATGTCAGCAGTATATTGGATATAGGGATTTTTATTTCTGTGCCCCTGGTTCCTTAGCTCTACTCATTCATGCCCACTCTGTTAACTTTTGCTCACTTTCCCCACTCCCTTGCCCGAAACCCTCAGAACAGGTTATAACGGACGTTGCCGTGGGGTCAATGCCTTTGACCGTTAGCTGACGAGTGGGGCCGCGTATACGTGGGCGCATGCGAGACCTCGGTCGTGGGGTAGCACGTGTCCATGGACATGCCCGAAACGTCCCATCATATAAAGAGAGCAACCACCTCCATCGCCCCTACCATTTTCCCCCAAATCCACTCCCTACCGCATCGTCTTCCTCTCCCCCACCGGCGTCGTCTCGCTCTCCTCCTCCACTGCCTCCACCGCACCGTCTCGCTCTCCCCCACAGCATCCTCTTCCTCACCTTCATCGCCTCCATCTGTCAGATGGCCGACACTCGTGGCGACGCCGGCGCAGCGGCCGGAGATGTGGTGGAGCTGCAGGGTCCAGGCGCGGTGACCGCGGATGTCGGCGGCGTCCACGGCGGTGCGGGGAAACTCGCAACCGCTGCGGATGTGGCGGGCTCTGCCTCATCGCTGCAGAAGGTGAAGGCGTCGAGCGGCGCAGTCCATCCAGATGCCCCCGTTGCGCCGCCTGCCATGGAGGAGCAGGTATTTGCACTTGCTTAGCTTGTAGAGTTAATTGCTCCCTAGTTGCATTGGTTAGATTGTGATTCATAGGGTAGTTTAGATGGTTAGAGTAGTTGGTTTGACGGATGGGCCGGTGTTTTCTGTAGGGTATGGGTTGGGGGGCGGGGGTTTTTGGACTAGGGTTTGTTGGATAAATTCGTTGCAAAAATGCTATGTTGTGAACTATGATTTTAGGTGCTGCAATGATTGGGGTTTTTAGATTGGGATTTGGATAATTTCGTTTCAAAAATGCTAGATGTTGTGAACAGATTGGGGTTTTTAATGCTATGATGCTTATTAGATTTGTTTTTAGTGCTCACAGATTGGGTTTTTTAATGCTACTCAGATTCGTTGCCTTAGATTGGGCCCCTATTAGATTTGTTTTTGAATGCTACTCAGATTGGGGTTTCGAATGTCATATGCCCAAATGGAATCCATTGATTAAGAAGTTATAAATTTGATTCAATGTGTGTGTAAATTTGTCATATTGGGGTTTTTGATTCATTAGTATATAAATCTGATTCATTAGTATATAAATTTGTCCACAATATGTAGTTATATTACCTCTGTTCTTCAATGTGTGTGCATGACCAATGATCAATGTGTCATTTGAATGTCATATTGGGGTTTTTGATCAATGTGTGTACAAATCTAATACATTGATATACTAGTGATGGATGTGGTTTTTGAATGCATACAGCTAAGGGACACAGAAATAAAAAACCCCACTTCTAAAATATTTCTGATATTGGGAGTATATTAGCCCTATGATCAATGTGTCATGTGTGCATATCTAAATTTTCAATTGGCTACTAGTGATGGATGTAATTGTATATT
>NC_057796.1:473258607-473263623 GCF_018294505.1 Triticum aestivum
AGGGGGCGTTTAGTGACGATTCTGAATATGAGGTAAGCCTATCCCTTGTTCATTTAGTTCCTTTGACATGGTGTATATGAATCTATAATGTATTAATGCAATTCATTCATGTGTGCAGTATGATTCTGGAGATGATGTGTACAAGGGAAACGTCGCGTCCTTCACAGCCAAGGAGGTGCAGAAGATCAAGGCCAAGGGAGTTGCTTCCTTCTACAATCGCAAGTTCAAGAAGTGGCACTGCCCCTACTGCACCATCAAGCCAAAGCTCAAGGATGGCCTCTTCGATCACCTTCTGTCTCATGTAGAGGATGTAGCGATCCGCGGGGAGGACTACATGATCAGGGGGAAGGATGCTACGCTCGCGAAGGCCCTGGCTCCAGCGTGAAGTGATGTGATGATGCTGTGATGGTGTGATGATGTGAACTGAATCTTAATCTTTTGGGTACTTAGGGTCCGGTTACTTATGGTAAACTTAATGTGGCCGTTTATGGTGTGAACTTAATCTATGGTGATGCTAGTAACGTATTATTCTATCTATATTTGTCTGTGGTGTATGGTTAGTTCTGTTTAGATGTTGTGAACTAGAGTTTAGGTGCTGCAATGATCAAACATGTTGTTTCAGTGTTGCTTCACTGATCAGACATGTTGTTTCAGTGTTGCTTCACTGATCACACATGTTGTTTCAGTGTTGCTTCACTGATCACACATGTTATTGGTCTATGTTTATTAATCAAATCAAATGCATGCTTTTTCCCACCAGCAAATTATCTATGTATGTATGTGTAAATTCAAGAAAATGCAAAAAAAACACCTTGGCAAACTATCTATGTTTGTGTAGGAGATCATGTGTGCAAAATTTGAGGTGATTTAGAGGAGGTCACAAAAATTTGAATTTGAGAAACATGCTCCAAATGAGCTCCCATGCTAAGGTAAACAGCCCATTTGTAGTCAAGTTTTTTTGGACCTACTCTAAATGAGCCAAATATTTTGTATTAACACCTATTCAATCTATATAGTGTAGATTCGAAGTCTCACTATTTTTTGAATTAATCTTCATATTTTTACATTTTCTTTTGAAAAATATGCTTTAATATAAAAACTATTAAAAACACGTTTTAAATATGAAAATGTAAAACTAAGTTCAGATCCTTCTTATTCACTTTGAAATAAAGATTTGGTGATTTTTTTAAATTTTTCAAAAACAGAAGGTAACCCAGCTCATCTCCTTGAACTTTATGAAATCTTGTAGGTGATAGCTCATATGTGTGAAGGTTTTCTTATGAAAATGACCATAGACCAAGTTTATGATTTTTGGCTGTCACATAAGACAACATTGTGCGCAGGTTTCATATTTTTTATTTTTTTAAAATTAATGGTGCTCATTTGACCTCGATCGTGCCAGCTAGGGTTTTTTCATGAAAATGACCATAGACCAACTTTAGTATTTTTCCTCGTTAGTGTGTCTTATAAAACAACGAACGACGAAGGTTTCATATTTTTTTTTTCGATTTTTTACATTAGTTATGCTCAGTCAAAGCTTTCGTAACCGCGTTGACCAGCTCAAAACCCCTCTAAACCCCGCGGGGTTTCGCCTAACCCTAGCTCCAAACGTCAGCCGTCCGATCATACCTTGGCGCCAAGCGACAGCCCTCGGATGTGGTCTTCTAGAAGGAATTCGGTGGGCAGGCTGCGTGCAGGCTCCGGGCCGTTGGATCACAAGGACGGCTGCGCATCGTTGGATCGTGGGGCGATCCGCGAGAGGCGATCCTGTTGGTTGTGCTCGGCTGCTCGCCCACCACTGACTCCGCGGAAAAAAAACGGTGGTGTTGGGCCCAAAAGGAAACCAAGCTCTAGTTGGGTCGTCGAATCGCGTCGTTTTCTTTATGAATGTGATGGCTCTGTTTTTTGTGAACGTGTTGGCTCTGTTTTTTTTTGCATCGTTTGAAATTACACAACAATTGACATTGCGTAGAAAATTTAGTTCTTTTTGTTCTATACAAATGTAAAATGACCAAATTTATAAGGGCTAAATTTATTTTTATCATGCAAAACGGCCACAAACTATTAAAAAATGGGTCATTTTGCATTTGTATAATGGCCACAAGCCCTCTATCTCTTTTTATCATGCAAAATGACCAAATTTTTATGGGCCAAATTTGTTTTTATCATGCAAAATGGCCACAAGCTCTTCAAAAATTGTCTCTTTTTGTTTATATAATATAGGGTTCGACCACGGATTCCCACGCGTGCAATTAGCTTCTTTTTCTTCTTCTTTTCAAACCACCGTTTTCCATGCGTGTACACTCCCGATGCTGCGGTGGGTTTGAAAACGGGCTACTAACTTCACATTTGACCCCGTTATTGCCACAGCCAAATAACACGTAGCACTACGGCTATTTAAGCCACCCTCTGCCTCTGCCATCCCTCATCCATCTGCCCTTCTTGCTCTTCGACCCCTTCTCCGTCTTCTGCACATCCCTCAGCCATGCAGTACACCGGACCAACCTACCGCTTCCCACCCACCGTGCCGGAGAGGCTCTACCCTACCGGCGTGTACGTTGATCGCACACTACGTGTGTGGGCGATATCAAGGCTGAGGACCGCAAGGAACTTCACCGAGTTCTTCCTCGCGTCCGGCTACCACCACCTCCCGAGGGGATCTCCAACGATGTTCCGCGTCGAGGAGGTCTCCAAAACCGGGTGGTGGTTGCTCTCCTTGCCCACTTCACCAACACATTCGACGCCTTCTACCTCCTCGGCCGGGTGTTTTGGTGTGGCTCTGAGTTCATCGCTTTCACCACCCACAACAGGTTCACGGAGTACAACAACATCTTCCCCACCGTGACGCGCATGCACACTCTTCCGTACCCCATCAACAACGCCCCGGAGGAGCAGTGAAAAGGGTGCCAGGAGGAGGAGCGAGCACTAGGGCAGAACCGGGCTTTAGCGCCGGTTCGTAAGGGCCTTTAGTGCCGGTTCTGCAACCGGCACTAAAGAGTGGAGACTAAAGCCCCCCCCCTTTTAGTACCGGTTCGGCACGAACCGGCGCTACGTGCCACCACGTGGCACGAGCCAGGCCCGGGTGCGTGTAGGACATTAGTACCGGTTGGTAACACCAACCGGTACTAAATGTTTGGGTGTGTTTTGGTTTTAATTTTTCCTTTAGTTTTGTGTTTTCAATTTAATTTAGTGATTTTTTTACATTATAATGAGTTGTTAAATCATTAGGTGAAAGTACCGCAGATTAGTTTCGACTGGATGCGTGTGGATCCTAGCTAAGTGATCAAGTATATGCCATATCCATATTACTTAGATCACTAGCTAGGATCCATCCAGTTGAAACTAATATGCGGTTTCTTTCATAAATGATATAATAACTCATCATCATCATCATCATCATCATATTAATATAAAAACTCTTGCATCATATCATCACCAACAACAGTATATACTAGCTGGCAAAGATATCATCGAGTTCAACATGGTCATGATATTATAAGCGTTCATAACACCACAAAAGCAAATCACAATTTGAGATTAAGTTCAGGACGAAGAACACGGACACGCATGAGAGGACAACAAGTACTAAGAGCATGATAACTAGCTAAATCACTCCTGCTGCTCTCTCTCAGGTAAAATAGCATAGAACATGTATAGCTCTCCTGATTCATCATATTGGAGCATGCAGATGAACCTGTCTCCTAATCGTGGGCTGCTCTTCTGATTGCTGCCCCCTAGTACTTCTCTGCGATCGTTAACAATTTTGTTCCAATCTTTCACTATTAAGCATTCATCGCTTTCAGAAATCCTGAATGCACTCATGTGCACTGTAGGATATCTTGGCCGTAAGCTAACAATTGACATGCGACCTTTAGTCTCGATCCACTGAGGCACAACTGTCATCGGGAGTCCCTGTTGAAGAACATCGTATAGTAATTAATATACTTAGCAATGAAAGTTTAGCTTGAAAAATAATGTATGCAAAAGATGCACTGAGGACTAATAGTAAAAATCTTACCATCTTTCCTAAATACATGTGACCGTAGTTCAATACGATCACTATTGGTCGCACGTTTTGAGTACTAAGATTTTCAAATTCAGGAAAATGATTTCTCTTAACAGCATCAAGATCCTCAAGCCATGAAACATAATGACTTATCTCCTCGCAGTTTAGTTCAGCTCCGGGACAGTAGTAGGTCCTGTCTACCAAGCGCCGGACATGTTTGCTTGAATGGAAATAAGCTGTCAATAGAAATTAGTTGTCAACTATTTTTGAATAAACAATATCAAAGACATAAATATGGTTGAGAAACTCACATGATGGTAGAACTGGAGGCGTCTGCACATCGACCCAGATGTCTCTATTACCTTCAATATCATCTTCCGGACGAATATCAAAGCTGATAACCATATCAGGCTCAAATGCATAAGCCTTGCATAGTGCTTGCCAAGTTTTGCATTCAAAATAGGTGTACGTGTCTGCATTGTATAATTTGACGTTGAAAGTATAACCATGCTCGGTCTTCAGGTAAACTCTCTTTACCTCCATAGTTTCCATAGCACTGAAACCTACCTTATCCAAGACAAAAATTCTTGCATGGCAGGGGATGCGCTAGTAGAATAGTGAAAATTTAAAATTATAAGTTGAAGCAAATGAAGCATATATAAGTCATGCTTAATTACGAAAAAAGACTTGTCGTTGTGACTTACTGTATCCACTTCGAAGGTCTCATCCAGCTTGATGCTGAATCGCCTATCATCAACAAGGAAATTTCTGTCGCACAGGCTGCGCTGGTCTTCACAGAATTCGCACTTAATGAAATCTTTTTCGTCGTCAGACGACATTTCCTATGTTCATATAGGTGAAACATTAAACATTTACTAGTTCTATTAATTCAACTAATTCAACTACATCTATTAGTTCAACTAGTTCTATTAATTCAACTAATTCAACTAAGCATTTAATAAAAATAAACTTGTTCTATTAATTTTCTTACTAAAATAAAGTAGCTAGTT
>NC_057796.1:473264716-473271028 GCF_018294505.1 Triticum aestivum
AGAAGTGGTGATCGATGAAACTAAATTTTTCGTAAGTGCCATATATATAGGAGGGGCCTTTAATACCGGTTGGAGCCACCAACCGGTACTAAAGGCCAATTTTCGCCAGGCCAAGGGGGGGGGGGCAACTGCCCCTTTAGTACCGGTTCGTGGCTCCAACCGGTACTAAAGGGGGCCTTTAGTACCGGTTGGAGCCACGACCCGGTACTAAAGGGGTGCGCTGGCGCAGGAGCGGTGCGGGCAAGTTTAGTCCCACCTCGCTAGCCGAGGGGCGCCCGCACCAGTTTAAAAGCCCCGGCGCGGCTGCTGTCTCGATTTCCTCTCTATAGCAGGCTTCTGGGCCTAACTTCGGCGCGCTGCTCCGTGAGCCTGCTGGCCTTCTGGGCCTGTATTTGCAAACCCTAGGTCTGGCAGGCCCACTGGGCAGCGCCCCAATAAATTTTTATGTAATTTTCTTCTATTTATTTCTGAGTAATTTTTTTTGTTGTATTTAGTTTCTTTGTGAATATAAAAAAATTATATAGTTTTTTCTTTTCTGCATTATTTATTTTCTGCTATTTATTTTGAGTAATTTTTTTATATAGTTTTTGTCTTTTTTGTTTTATTTATTTTCTGTTTTATTTATTTTCTGTTTTGTCTTTTGCACATCCTATGTGGGTGAAATGATGATACCATGCCAAATTTCGATATTTTCAGAGTTCATTTTGTAGTGATTTTAAATTTCACGGTCATTTAGCTCTCTAAACAAATCGGTAAATGACTAAAAAATAGCAAATGATGTCAGAAAGTTTTGAAAATTGATGACGTCGCTTTGAATGGTGTGTACGGAACGCAAAAAAGTCTGGAGTTGTAATAAGTTTATAAAAAATGAAGTGCCCATGTAACAGATGAGTTCTCGTCAGAAACCCTGATACTTCGAAAGAGATTGTCCAGTTTGTACACGAAGTGCGTCAAGTTTTTGCCGTAACCCTCTCTACTCTTTTGCACATGCTATGTGGGTGAAATGATGATACCATGCCAAGTTTCAACATTTTCAGAGTTTATTTTGTAGTGATTTTCAATTTCATGGTCATTTAGCTCTCTAAACAAATCGGTAAATGACTAAAAAATAGCAAATGATGTCAGAAAGTGTTGAAAATTGATGACGTCACTTTGAATGGTGCGTACGAAACGCAAAAAAAGTCTGTAGTTGTAATAAGTTAAAAAAAATGAAGTGGCAGTGTAACAGATGAGTTCTCGTCCGAAACCCTGATACTCCGAAAGAGATTATCCAGTTTGTACACGAAGTGCATCCAGTTTTTGCCGTAACCCTCTCTACTCTTTTGCACATACTATGTGGGTGAAATGATGATACCATGCCAAGTTTCGACAATTTCAGAGTTCATTTTGTAGTGATTTTCAATTTCACGGTCATTTAGCTCTCTAAACAAATTGGTAAATGACTAAAAATAGCAAATGATGTCAGAAAATTTTGAAAATTGATGACGTCGCTTTGAATGGTGTGTACGGAACGCAAAAAGTCTGGAGTTGTAATAAGTTAAAAAAAATAAAGTGCCCATGTAACAGATGAGTTCTCGTCAGAAACCCTGATACTTCGAAAGAGATTGTCCAGTTTTTACACGAAGTGCTTCCAGTTTTTGCCATAACACAAGAAGTCCGGAGTTTTAATAAGTTATTAAAGATAAAAAAGAGGCACAATGCTCGTTAATTAGCTTCAAGCCTTTCGGAATAGTGCAAACTGCACTGCACATAGCTCCGTGCAGTCTACACTATTCCTCAAGGCTTAAAGCTAAGCAACGTGCAGATGAGCATTGCGCCTCTCCTTCATCGTCTCTGCACTCAGGGCTTATAAACCGCTCCTAGTGCCTCTCTCTTCGCGAGGTGGGACTAAAAAACAGCTTACTAAGAAACTATAGTACCGGTTCATGGCACGAACCGGTACTAAAGGTGCCCGTGGGGCCCCAGCCTGACCACAGCCTGACGCAGCCTAATTAGTACCGGTTCGTGACACGAACCGGTACTAAAGGTTGCTCACGAATCGGTACTAATGATCTCCGCCCGCCTAGCCATTGGAACCGGCACTAATGGACACATTAGTGCCGGCTCAAAATCAAACCGGCACTAATGTGCTTCACATTTGACCCTTTTTCTACTAGTGGAGGTGGAGAAGGCGGCGGCTAGGGTTCTAAACCCTCTATCTTTTTTAGTCTATGTTATGTTAAGTTGTAATTGAACTATGTTGGAGTTGCTTTGGGCTTGTTGGCCCTTTTCTTAAATTCTATTATTAAGTTTTCTATCTATTCTATTATTAAGTTCTTCCTAGTTTGAGCTATGTGATCGTCCTATGGGCTTGTTGGCCCTATCTATATATTAGGACTACATATTTGTTGATTATTTTTTTAGAGAGCTCGGCTTGTTAGTAGGGTTCCCTTGTTAGTAACCACCTAGTGCATGCAAGCAAGCTTTGTTAGTAGGGATGAATGAGTACAACTAAGCAAGGGAGTGGATCTTTTTTTACACAAGCCACAAATATGTAGCCACCTAGCTAGAAGAGAGGAACCAGCGGCGGTGACCGTCGCTGCATCCGTGGCGGCTGGCGTGCAAGAAAGCTACTCGGTCAGTGCATCGTGGCGGACGCATCGGCGCATGCAGGCTCGGTCGGCGCATCATGGGATCGTGGCATCGGCGCATGCAGGATCGATCGACGCATGCAGGCAGGGTTTGCTGGGTGCATGCATAGCAGGCTTCTGTCCTGGCGGCGCCCGCAGACGTTTAATGCAAGGGACGGCCCAACGGTCGAACAACGACATCACCCAACGCGGCCCCACTTGTCAGGTCCAACGGACGACACAGTCCAGCATGGCCCCACTAGTCAGAGTTAACGGTCAAGCCTTTGACCCGACGGCAACGTCCGTTGTGCACAGTTATGAGGGTTTCTAGCAAAGGAGTGGGGAAAATTGAGCAAAAGTTAAGAGCGCAGGGATGAATAAGTAGAGCTAAAGAACCAAAGGCATAGATGTAAAAAACCCTTGGATATACTGATGGCATTCGAGCTACGTGTACGCCGGAAATGTCATATGTATAGCTGGCGTATGCCATAATCGGACACCACAAACTATAGAACAGTTAGAGGTTTTGTATTTTGTCAACACGCCATTACCTAGTTTAAGGCAGCGCAAAAACCTGTCACGGTGGCGTTTTTTATTATCAATATATATATAGAGAGACGTTTGCGTCCCACACATTGGTTCAGATAAGATTACGATACATTGCATGGATACACATTGTTTCATGCATACATTAATCATTGTCTAGTTGTCATCGATCATGACTAAACATCCAACATCGTTGTGTCATGTGCACTCTGGAGATCAAAAAATAAGGTGATGTAAAATTAAAATGGTTTGTTATGAGATCTTGAAACACTGCAAAGTATAAATCCGGTTGCAGCACTATTCATTGGTAAAAGCCCATCCGCTCTGGTGTCGGCGCTCCGGTGTCGTAACCTTTCTGAAGGCATCGTCTAGGAGCTCACGGTTCGTCGTATGTGACTTCATTTCTTCGCGGTGGCGTGATCACTGTTGGAGTCCCCGGTTGCTCTTGTAGTGCTATGGGTCGTGTTGCTACGCTCAACGCCTATGTATCCTGTCTTGGGTGTGTGCGTGTGTTGTGGTGGCGTGCGTTTGTACTGGGTTGTTGTCGGTCATTGCTTTATATATAAAGCGGGGCGAAAACCTTTTTCGGTAAAAGCCCATCCGCGGTGGGCTGCTCTTTTCTTTTCCTTTTTTGAATCAATGAGCTTTTTTCGGCATTTTACGGCAAGAAGCTTAATTTGATAAGGAGTAGGAGGTTATTATGCGGGCCCTTCATTCAAGCGAGGGTACAGAGAATAAAGAACGAAATGAAGCGAGAGGCTGGGGAGGGGGAGGGGCGGGGAAAAGAGTCGAGTTGATTGACTGAGAGAAGCAAAACGAAATCCAGATTTGGCCGAAAAATGTAACGTTCGTTATGGATACCAAGTAAAACGCTATTTTTTTAAATAATACATTTTTTTAATTAATTTACACAAATATTACGCCCAAAAAATATTTTTCAAAAATAATACACCGTCGGCCCGCTGCAGGCCAATTGGGCCTAGTCAGCCCGCAGCAGGCCGACTGATCCCTTGTCGGCTGGCTGCCGACCGAATGGCCTGTCGGCCACCAGTCCAGCTCCTGTCGGCCAGCTATGGGCCGACTGGACTAATCGGCCCGGTGTAGGCCCATAGGCACTAATTGGCCAGCCGCAGGCCGACTGGTGCATGCCACCATTTTTCCCGTACAATCCCGACGTATATCACGGTCCGCCGTTTCCCACCAAAATTTTCCACTGTCAACCTCCCGCCATAGTTTCCCGCTTTGCTCGTTCCCACCATATTTTCCCGCTTTGCTCGTTCCCGCCATATTTTCCCGCTCTCTAATTCCCGCCATATTCTCCCGCTCTTTAGTTCCCGCCATTTTTTCCCGCTCTTTAGTTCCCGCCAGTATCTCCCGCCATATGTTCCCGCTACCGAGTTCCCGCCTTCCTTTATGTTCTCAACCTATGAAACCCCCTCGTCACTAACGTTGGTAAGCGTTCTAGCGTAGTCTCGTAGTCTCACCAAGATGTCCGGATATCCTTTTGATCGTAGTTTTCACAGTCGTATGTCCGAATGTCTGTTGCGTTTAGCTGCTGATTTCAGGGTTGACAACAGATTAGTTCCGTGGGAAGAACTCATCAGTAGTGACACCCTGCTGAATGAGCTGGCTCACGCATTAAGTCGGAGCGGGTGGCCTTCCAGGACCTTTGAGGAGATACGCATCGAACTTCTGAGGTTGCATGGAAGATACCTAAAGTGTGGTAGGTACCTAAATTTCGGAGCAAAACATACTTATTTATGGAGTGCCGACAGCGAGGATGAAGATGATATCTTCATGCCGCCGCTTCCGGGTTCTGCATCGTCAAAGGGCAAGAGTTCTTCATCGTCGAAGGACAAGAGTTATGCATCGTCGAAGGACAAGAGTTCATCATCGTCGAAGGGCAAGATTTCTGCATCGTCGAAGGGCAAGAGTTCTTCATCGTCGAAGGGCAAGAGTTCTTCATCGTCGAAGGGCAAGAGCTCTGCATCGATGGAGGATGACGATGATGACTTCATGTAGTTTTTATGTTGTATGTTGTAAGTTAAGTCGTATGTACCGTTTAATTTAGATGTAGTTCTATCTAGTTGTTTGTGCTGTCTTGTTGTACGAGCATTATGTTCTATCTAAATATGATGTTGTAGTTCGGATAACAGAGTACTAAAATAGAGTAGGCATATGTCTCATACATAAGTACATAGTCATTTGTCTCATACATAGAATAGACATAAGTCTCATACAGAAATAGATAGTAATGTCTCTACTGACAGATAGAAGCGTCAGTGACGACGTCTAGCTTGGCGGGGAGGCGGATCTATAGGCGGCGTCCATCCCCACCTGTCGGAGCAAATAACAATAATTGCACGCAACTTCGAAAAATAAAATGTTTGTTGAAATATACCATTGAAGCGTGCGTGCGAACGACGAACGGCGGCCTTCAATCACCGGAACCAGCCGGAAACTCCACCGAACTACCGGAGCTTCACCTCCACCACATTGCCCCAGTTTCTCCACCACCACCTCCACCTCCACCGCCGCCACAACCTCCACCAATGAGCTGAAAAAATGCTTCAACAAAATGCTCACCACGACCACCACAAGCTACCCCATCAGTAGATCGAGGTCTCTTTTGGCTCCCCTAACTATGTAGAACCCATTCACGGTGCCAAATCCATAAAAAACCGGGTCATTTTGGTGTATTAATTGGAGCTATTTCGTGTAAGAGAGAGGAGGAAGGAAGAACAGAGAGAAGAATAGAGAGATGCGCGCGGTGGGAGAAAGGAAAGGAGAAGGAGAAGGAGAAAAGAGGCAGCGCTGCGGGGCTCCCTATCGGCCAGCAGCTGACCGATCGGTCGGCAGCTGGCCGACTGGGGCGCCCATGACCCAGCCCACGCCGACAGCCAGCGTAGCGACGTGGCCCGGCCAGTAGTCGGCCCGCACGTGGCTGATTGACCACCTGTCGGCCCACAGTTGGCTGATAAGGCCCTGTCGGCCCGCTGCTGGCTGACTAGGCTCAGTCGGCCTGCTACTGGCTGATTCGGTAACATTTTCGATAATAAAAATATCAGCATAATATTTGTGCAAATTAATAAAAAATGTATTATTTAAAAAAAATAGCAAGTAAAGCAACTAGTACAAAGGTGAATCTCCCTAAGCC
>NC_057796.1:473271430-473289328 GCF_018294505.1 Triticum aestivum
TTTTTGTTTGTGCTCCTCATGGGAATCAACGTCTTCTCTTGCTTTTTTATCTTACATGTTAAACTGAGAATATACTTGGCAGTTTTAAAGGAACTGCCTTCAATACTTTGTCTCACACCACACAAAGAAAAAAAATGCACCAGCTTTACCAATAGAGGAGAACCATTCCTCGTTGAATCCGAGTGGGTTCTCAGAATTCTACTGATTAGCGGCTGCCACATCTGGGGGAGATAGACGGATGACTTGGCTAGGGTTTGGAGCCATTGCTTGGGCTCTCTGGACCACGAGAAATAAAGCCTTAATAGAGGGACAATTCATCAAGCACCCTGCTGATCTTTTGTACAAAATGGTGTCTTTTATGCAGCTCTGGAAGCTTCTGGCAAGACCAAAGGACAGAGGGCACGTTCAGGAGCTCGTAGCAAAGGTGCGGGCAAGGTGCACTGAGCTGCGCCGAACATCTTGAGAGATATCCCCGGCTGATCTTCGCCGTCGCTCGCTACCTCGACAGCCCTTGATCTTCGTGTAGTTAGACCGCCAGCTTTGCGCCGCTGTGTCCCAGCCTACGGGCTTGTATCCCTTCTTTATTTGCTTTCTTCGTCTCATGGGTGGTTAGACTTTTGGATTTGTAAGGGCCTCAGTGTAAGGCCGGGCAAGCGCCTCTTTTCTAATAGAAGAGACCCATTTCAAAAACAAAAAAAACATAGTCTTGAAGCATAAAATTCCATCAGATTTATCACTACATCTTATACAATTTCTGGAATACTCTTTTTTCCATAGTCTGCCATCGTTGTGTCATGGGCACTCTGGAGAACAAAAAACAAGGTGATGTAGAATTAAAATGGTTTGTCATGAGATCTTGAAGCATATCAAGCAATATATCAGGAAGCTGCACTACAGATCTCAAAATTAGTCTAAACGAAGCCTTCAAAGTGTAAATCCGGCTGTAGCACTATTAATCGGTAAAAGTCCATTGCGGTGGGCTGCCCTTTCCTTTTTTTTTTCTGAATCAAGGAGCTTTTTTTAAGGCGATAAGCTTAATTTGACAAGGAGCAGGAGATTATTTTGCGACACTTTGTTCAAGCGGGGGTACCGAGAAAGAACGAAACGAAGTGAGAGGACGGGGCCAGGGAAAAGAGTCGAGTCGATAGACCGGGAGAAGCAAAACAAAATCTGGATTTGGCCGAAAAAGATGCAACGTTATGATACCATGACTGATCATCATAGAGAAAGAAGAATTTTGATAAATCACTTCGGGTGAGCGAGGCCTTCAAGCGGCCATCAGTTCACCAACTTCTTTGACCATTCAGTACTGGACATACATCAGCCCCTTACATGGTCTTACGACTTTGCGGAGACTGTGTTTTTTGATAAACACTCGTCCATGCCTAGTCACAACTCGGGATAAAATTGACCCACACACACCTACGCCTAACATCGATAGCCTGCTTTGCACATACAAGAGCTAACACATTCACTTCCCTCCTAACTAAAATTAAGTTCAAACTCTATTTCCTAAAGGATCGTCGGTCTCAAGTCATTCATAGTTTCTTGAGATCCAAAGCTTTGTTACCGCTCTTAGAAATGATGGTTTACACCGGCTTTGTCTAGATTTTTTGAATTTTTGAAAAGAAAAAGGAGAGAACGAAGAAATAGAAAGGAACGACTCCGCTGGGGATTGAACCCAGAATCTCTGGTTTCATAGACCAGCGTCTTATCAATTGGGCCATGGAGTCCAGGTGATAGGACTCTACTATTATCAATAAGAAACCAAAGAAAAAGAAAAAGGCAAGAGTGCTCAACACTACATGCAAGTGTGATAGTAAATTACCCATGGAACTGTACATATATTTAGTATAAACATCTGTGTAAGTGTGGAAGCAACAGTCATTTCTTTAATGTAAATAAAATATGCTCATATATTTTGGGCACAAGAATTAATAGTGTGAGTGAATTCCCCACATTGCTTATCTCTTTTGTTCAAAAGGTCACTAAAAGCACCTTATTGCAAGCACAGGGGAAACCAAAAAAGAAACAAAGGCATTCCTTGCACTTTTAACATTTTTTTCACATTGGACACAAGAATGAGAGTGTCAGTGAATCCTCCACATTGCTCATCTCTTTTCCCCACGGATTATCTTAATTTCCTTCACAAAGCAAAGCATGCAAGCACAAGAGAAGTTGATTTTTTTTTTACAATCTCCAGTCCCTAACATTCTGGTAAGAACATTCAAAAGGTGTGCTTAACCATATATAAGAACAACAACTTGCATAAGTTAGAATGGCCCTTAGCCATTTAAACTCATTTGCGACACAATTGAGGTTATTCTGTTTTTACACCATGTTACCAACCTAATCCATTGTATTGTAAAACAGACACAAATACGCACAACATTAACGAGTTTCTTGTCAGCTAGAACCTGAATAATTAACAAGTTTCTTGTGTATGCTCAAAAGAGGAGAGAACTGGAAGCTTTGAGTAGCATGCCGCATAATAAAGGTAGTCAGTACGACAACCATCTTCGATCTCGCTAAGTTTTCCAGTGATTATGTCATATGACAAAAGCTTCATTTGAACCTTGTCAACAAGGAAGAGAACCTTTCTTTCCGAATCAAGAGCGACAATCTGATAATCAAGCCAACGGTACTAGCCCTCGTCATCAATGTGAAGGAAGTCGTCCCTTCCAAATGCATTGCCCATACTAAGACGATACTTCAAAGACCATTTGTAGGAATGACAAGTATCAAGACTGAAAACTGCAATTGTATGACCGCTCTCCTCTGGAAGTGCACACTGCAAGAACCCTAATGATTGACCAAAGCAAGCAGACACGAGATCTGAATGGCCTTGCGGCAACTTGAAAGTAAAATGACGTGGTGGTATGCCAGAACCGATTACCTCCAACCCCAGAATGTCACCCCCATCTGTGTGCACGTACAAAACTCCTCCTATAAAGTGGTGTGGATTACAAATCTGTATAAAAGGACTCCATGCAGCATCCACAATCCAGGTGGATAGGTCAGACGAGAACACCTCAAGTTTGTTGATACCGATTGTCCAATAACCATCAAACTTCTCGTGAAAGTTAAAGACATAGAACTGTGCTGACCATGATGGGTCGAAGGCCAAAAAAGTGTCACCCACGAACTCAGTTGGGTCAGGTTGAGTATCAGGAACAGGAAGTGACCTCCACTCTCGTGTTGCAGGGTTACACATGATAAAGCGGCAAGCTTCTGCAGAAGCATAACTGATCTTGTACTTACAAAGAACTAGGCCATTGCAACAGTCCACAAATTCTAAATGCTCATGATGCGGCAAGAATGTAAGAGCCCCATTAATTTCTTCATCATTTGGGGACATGCTAGCAAGTTTGGCAACAGACCCATCATTGCCTTCGTGAAAAAGACCAGTGGGAATTTTCGGCAGTTACCGTTGGTAGTGTGGATCAGAGGCGAAGGCAAGCCAGGCCTTGCAGACACATTTAAAGCGGAAAGACTTGAACGGTACGCGAGAGAGGATTTCCACCACTAGATCATCAGTCAGATTAGCAGCAGCAATCACCTTCTTAGAATCCATTTTTATGGCAGAATACTGAAAGGGAAAGTTGGCAATGTCAAAATACAAAAAAAATGACCACAGTAAATTGAACAATAAGTTACTATGGAATTCAATTAATTGAAAATCTGTTTATTTGGAACAAAGCAGATCTAGAACTGAGTTGTGCAATTGTGCTGAAGAAAGTGAACGTATCTCCATGATGGTTTAATTGTGCATGTGGAAAATAATTGTATCTCACATATATCATTCAAGTAGAAGGCAGGCCTGGCGCAGTGGTGAAGTCCTCCCCACTTGTGCCAAGATGTCCTAGGTTCGAACCAGCTTCTCTGCATTGCACTTCGCAGGGGTATGACTAGGTTCCTATAATCCCTCCCCAGACCCCACCTTGTGTGGAAGCTTCTATGCACTGGGTTTGTCTTTTATTTATTTATTATCACTCAAGTATTATATGTAACACAGTATTATAGATCCACCCAACGCACATCGAGTGCCCACCCAGTCACCCACTCAGGAGCTGTTTGGTTCAACAAAAAGTGACACATAAGTAATGAAGTAATAACCGTAATGAGATCACAATAGCACTACAGCAGTTCACGCTCAAAAAAAGATCATTTTCCCTATTAACTGGACCATTTTCCCTCTTCTATGCAAAGGCAGAGCACCTGCCGTTCACGCTCAAAAAAAGATCACAATAGCACTACAGCAGTCCATGCAGTTATGGACGATTACTGAATTTGTTTGGTTGACGAACATAACTGGACTACAGAGTTCATAATGGAAAATATGAAGAAGAAAAAGAAACCTTTATTGTTCTCGCTATGGACAAACATCCTTACGCCCATGACACGGTGTACTTTTTTTTGCGGGTTACACGGTGTACATGTTTGGAAGGAGAAAGTGCAATGGAGATCACTGTCAGTCCCAATTGTGAAACATGAGGCATCCTGAAGTACGGCAGACCTTCTTCCCAGGTCCTCAGGAGATACCTCCATGGATAATGCATCTGAGAGAGATATGCAGCTGGGAGGAAGATTGGGAGATGGGTCAGGGATCAGCCGGCAGGCTGCAGGATTGAGGGCTGGACTCCAGTACTGAAACTGGAATTGATTATGCGATTAGAGCTCACCACAGCCAAAGAGGAATTAAGGGGATTTGTTTCCACATACTAGGGTTACTTACACCTCAAATTCTTTGAGCCAAACACGTTCATGGTGATAATACTTTTAGAATCACGAACTTATCTGCATGTAGGTGCACGCTAGGTACAGAAATCTTGTATTCATAATCATATCTGCATGCAAGGGCATGCTAGATAGATAAAACTTGCCAAGCTCCCCACTATCTTCCTTCGATGTACAGGCTTGCTATACGAACTAGGAAAATCATGGGCTAAATAACGATGTCGGTTGGCCAATTAGTTAGGGTATATGAAAGATTGCAAGGGGAGCTACGGAGTATCTTGCTCTGAAGTGGATCTGCTATCTAGGGCTTAGATGGGTACAAAACCAGGGAACGGCCAGCAAGCACGCAACACGGTGGGGAGTGAGGAGAGCTGGACACGTACCTGTAGAGGAGGTTGAGTTGGCGCGGCCAAGACGACGGTCGGCGCCGGCGGAACTGCTCCGGGCCGGAGAGGAACACCAGCGTGGTGCGCTATGGGATCTGACCGGCTTCACGCCCTAACTTAATGCCATCCGATGAGCTTTATTGATTACATTGAACAAATTACATCTTCGCCCATTGGAAGAAAAAAAAAACAAAGCGTTCCTAGCTAGCTCATCAGGCCGTATTGGCCTCCCCCTACTAAAATTTTATACGAATTTATTGGATGGCTTTCTTGAGTAAACACCATTTCTCATCGTGTCCACTGTTAAATTCGTGTATATGTTCTCGCAAAAAAAATACATGTATATGTTGTGCAGATGAGGATGCAGAGAGTCCTGGTAGTTAGCTCGACTTGCGTATCAAGTTGTAAAGCCATGAGATTCAGTTTGTTGTAATCTGGTTGTTAGCTCCTGATTGTCGACGCAACAACCTCCTTGTTATGCATATATATACAGAGGAGCCGGCACCTATTGGATGCACGGAGCAAAACACTCTTTTCAGTTTTTACATCGCATACAATTTCTAGTTGACCCCAAGGCCGACGGCAGATCCCGGTGGCATTGGCGTTACGGAGGTTCGGCGACGGGCGCGTGTGGACGGATACATGCAGGATGGTGGAGTTGTCTGTCACCGTGATGCCAGGCAAGGTCGATGTGCCAGTTCCTGCCCTGAAGATGGACCGGTCCTGAAGATGGACCGGTGGATGATGGCGGCGGCAGCCTCTGATAGTGCGTCGGACCGGTATGGAACCCAGTCCCCGGTGTGTGGCTGGGCTGGGGCATCTGGCTATAGATGTTAGGGTTTGGTGCGATGTTCATTTGGTATTAGGTCCGGATATTTGCCACACCTTCATCAAGGGGATAGGAGTAGCAACAGGTGTTACCTGGATGGTGGCTTCAGGTTGACTCATGTATTACTTTATACGTTTTTTATGAATAATTTATAAAATGACTGCATGCATTATTTAGATACAGAGACCGGGCTTTATCCTTCTTTAAAAAAAGTAAATACACCTAACATTAGGATGCCTTTTCCTCGACCCATTAGGCTGGTGTGAAAGATTGCAAGCATGTGCGGCATGGGGTGTTGCAACAATCAATGTTTCTTCAGAAGTTACTAGATCTCGTTTCTAGTGGTGATTGTCTATTGTGGTATTCAAATCCTAGTATGTTAAAGACGTTTGAAGGTGTCCTTTTTTCTTATTGCCGGTCCATTGTAATTTTTAATAGTAATTATCAAATACAAGTTGTTCTTTGCATGTCTTTTCCATTTTTACGGTTATCTTCGTTGTCTATAATGTGTATTCATAATAATTCAAACATAAGTTTTTCCAGTGTTACTAAAGCAAATCAGACAAGCTTCATGGAGACTGGCCGGAAAATATTTCATGATGGAGACAGTAAGTTGCCAACGGGCAGTGTGTTGCACCTCTTCCAGGAAATCCTTGGTCTCTCTGCTGGAGTTAGAGCATATATAACCGGACTTGGCAAATCTGGCCCTTCAAATATCCACCGAGCGTGTCCGCGGGCACTGACCGGGCACCCCTTATATTTACCATTCTGCATCCGCGTATCTTATATCCGGCGTCTTATATCTATACTACTCATGCACACGTTGATCTATCCTACGTGATCAGACGACGAACAACAAAATTGAGCTATAAAGGAACACAAGATCATAGTTCGTCCACGGACAAGTTCATAAACTTCTACAACTAAAACGATATAAACATTGAGGAGGAGGGGGCCGGAATCACCAGTTCCTCGCCAGGCCATTGCCCTTCCGGTCGCCGGCGCAGCTGTAGGCGTCCGCAGCTGGTGGAGGGTCTTGGTCGTCAGACGACGAGGTGCAGCTGTCGCCGCCGTCAGAGTCGGAGTCAGAGAGGACGATGAGCCCCTTCATCCGACGGGACTTCCTGTCCTTCTCCCACTTCAGCCTTGCCACCTGAGCCTACTCCGCCGCTGCCTCCTTCGCCTCGCGCTCCGACTGCTCAAAAGCTAGCCGGAGCGCATTGGTGTTCTTCCGCCGGAGGCAGCGTCCGTCTCCGCCGTCGTGATTGAGCGGCGGTACACCCAGGCGAGGAGACGCGCGCCCTCGTCGGCGTCCGACTCTGTCCCGCGGCGGCGGCGCGCGGACTGCTCTGCCGCCTCCCTCTCTCGTGCACGCTGCCTCCCGCGGCGCGCGCCTCCGACTCCGGAGTGCGCGTGCAGGCCGGAGGCGCGGGCAGAAGCACCCAGCACTGGCTGCATGCTGGAGTGGCTGGCGGGGGAATGAGACGACGCGGGGCCGGCACAGACTGTGCCGATCGGAGGTCGCTGCACGCGGACCGGGAGGGTCCAGCTCCGGCATCCGTGTTGCACCGACACGGAAGGTGCGGCGACGCTCCAGATCCTGAGCTGCCGTCGGTCTCCACCTTGGACCACTCCAACGCAATGCGGAGGGCCATCTCTTCCTCGTAGTCAAGCTCCGAGCCAAAGTCGCTGCCGGAGCTGCTCATGGTAGTGGATGGGCTCGGAACCGGAGAGGGAGAGGAGTGGACGGACGGAGTGAGAGAGGGAGAGAGTAAGCTGGGGTTTGAGCTTGCCGCTCGGATTGGGGTTTTTTATGGGGACCATGGTGGGCCGGACCTGTCAGGCGGACACGCCCAGGCGTGCCCGGGTCGCCCCATATCCGCCCTATATTTGGGCTGGATATGAGGGGTGCCAGTCAGCCCGGGTGTTTGAGGCCCGTTTGAGAGGTCCGGCTGGGTCGAATTTTTGTGACCGTTCACTAACCGGATGGCCTGCCCGGGCATTTGGGACGAGTATGAGAAACCTGGCTGTAGATGCTCTTAGAACTTTGCATTTAGTACGAGAGTGTTATTGGCCAGAATGCAGAATGCACAGACAGACAAGAGATATACTCACAACAGCAGGCAAGATGAGTAGAGAGTAGCACAGCCTGCTAGCCAACAAATGGAAGTCATCATGACACTGCATCAGTAAAAAAGAGAGCGTAATTCACTTTGTATAGGTATTTGAATTCACAGTTTGCAGCAGTAAGCAGATCAAGCACTAGCATATTGATCTTGGTTGAACACAATGACTTGTGCATTACCAATCATAAGTTTCTTCTGCTCTGCTTTGGGGCCCTCTTTAAAGATTAATTTCTTAAAGAGCAATGTTATTTTGACTGGCGCCTCGGACGAGGAAGCATGTAGAGTGGCTAATTTGCTTAACTTTCATTGTCCTCCTAGCTTAATTTTCTTGGTGCTGCTTCGGAGAATGGTTGGGCGTGTCTTGGGCACCGTCTACTTTCGAAGATCTTTGGCCCTTGGCTTGCTCCCTGGTGGGACAACTCAAACCGCTATTTTAGTTTGGCTTTTCAGCTATGTGCTAGATCCCGTGGACCACCAGAACCAAATTTATAATTAAGCATTACTTCCCTAACAAGGCTCTTGACTGTATTTTTAAACTGTCCATTCTTTTGTTGGAGTGAAAATCATTGACTAAGAAGGGCGACAATGATGCAGTGGAGCTTCTGATCTCTCGCGTAAGGGCTTCGGCGAATTATATTCTGAATGCAGATCAAGCTCAGCATCCTTGGATGGGCTCTAGCGTTCCTCTCCTTAGTCTTTTGTTGTTGTGGTTTTTAGGTTGCCTACGTGCCGCGAACTTATGCTGCCTATTGTGGCTGTCTGTACAGTTTATGTTTACTTCGCCTGGTTGTCTGTTTTTTTACATGGATATTAACTTATTTGTGACACATTTATCTGCGCTATTTTACCAGCATGATCCTTTGTTTTGGAAAACAAACACAACATCAGCAGCCTTGCAACTCCCTGCCAAAAAAGAAACCCTTAAGAAAGGGTATTACAAAATGTGCCGACTCCGCTGGGGATCGAACCCAGAATCTCTGGTTTCGTAGACCAGCGCCTTATCCATTGGGCCACGGAGTCATTGCATTGTTAATTACGTCACGCTAATAACAGCACAGTAATTATTTACTAGTTCTGTCGACTACAAGCCGGGAGCAAGAAAGAAAAGGTGATAGTGCTCCAACACGTGCAGTTATTCAAGGAAATGGCTCGTTCATCTAAAAAAAAAGGAAATGGCTCGTAAATTCGCCTTGGTTTCATCGGAATTCGTTTATTTAATTTGTTCTAATAGCTATGCAGAGGTCTTTCCTTATGACTCCAGTGCTTAATACGAAAAGTGGTTCTTGTGTGAAAAGTCCCAACTGACTATCTCCTTATTTTCTGATTGTTCTTCCGATAGGAATATTTCCTTGAACGGCTAACCTAGTCCAAGCATAACAATAGTGCATTTCCCCTTGATGGTACGATTTGAATTTGAATTTGGAATTAACATGTTTATAGAACGTCACTTTTCCAATATAATGGATCTTTTGAAGATTCTTTGAGAACTTATAAAGAAGTTTTTTACAGGGTTTGCGTCGATCTCTACTATAACTTGGTTTCCACTGGTTGAAGAGTTTTTTCTTTGTAGGGAGCCCTCCGTGTCCCTCTCCCGAGGGCAACTCGTGCAAGGACCCATACCCTAGCCACCACCTCTCTGTCCCCTCGCCGTTGCCACTTGCTAGAGGACTGGTGTTTCCCGCTGAAAGTAATGGTTTGCGCCTGCAGAATACAGTGGGTTTGTTCTTTATGAACTTCATCAGATGTGAGGTTCTCGGTAATTATAATAAGAAAAAAAATGTAATGTTGGGTATCGTTGTCTTTGTTGTGTCGTGCGCACTCTGGAAAAAGGACAATAAGGTTGTTAGGGCTATCGAATAAGAATGTTTTTTCATGGGATCTCGAAGCATTTTAACTGTTAAGCAGTGGATCAGGAAGCTACACCATATCTCATAATCAGCACAAATGGAGAACTGTAATGGTTCCTGGAGGAAACACCGAGATCATCATGGGTGACTATGTTATACAGTTTAGAAATGAGGTTTACTAATGCTGTCCAGCTTTAATGTGACAGAGAAGTTGTGTTGACTATTGCTGCAATTTAGTGGTCACCTGCCGTTTCAGTTAAAAGCCATTACATTTAAAACTTATGAACAAAGGAATCACATATACAGATATACTCTTAGGACCTCTTTGATTGAAAGGATATTTTGGAGGATTAGATTTCGTAGGAAATTTTCTAAGAAATCATTTGTACATTACATAGGAAATCTGCACCCACTCGAACCTATTTGAAGAAGAATGGTATTCTAATCATGTGTTTTTGCCCTAAAGTTCAAGGTGGGTGCAAGATGGTGTGACTTTTCGCAGGCCAGCACCTTATCCATTGGGCCACTGAATCATTGTTGATAACTGCACAAATCTAAATAAGTAGTTATGTCGACGAGAAGCAGGCAACGAAAAGAAAAAGGCAAGAGTGTTCCAACACATAAGGTTATTAACGGAAATAATTGCCCATGAAGTTGGACATATATGTAGGAAACAACTTCATGTAATGTAAGTGTGGAAGCAAAAAGAATTAAGAGTGCAAGTGAATTCTCCACATAGCACATCTATTTGCTTACCTTCTTTTCCTCCACAAAGCAAGGCATGCAAGCACAAGATATGTCGAATGAACAAAGACGACATTCCTGACGCGGTAACATCCTGGTAAGAACATGCATGACGACGTGTGCTTAGCCAAGCAGCTTGCCTGGTTACTGGTTAGACAGTTAATCTCATTTGCAACGCCAATTTTCTCTATAATTGTGTCTCCGCGCCAATTACCAACATACACAAACATCCACAACATTAACAGGGTTGTAAACTTGAACCCTGACAAAGTAACAAGTTTCTGGTCTATGTCTTAGAAAGGAGAGAAATACACATGCAGCTCCGCATGGACGGGGATAAAATATAAAAGTTGCACACAAGAGACGCTGTTACTACTCACCGCATCACGTACATGGCTCAGCCTGGAAGTTTTGAGTAGCATGCCACATAATAACGGTAGTCAGTAGTAGTACGGCAATCATCCTGGATCTTTCTAAGTTTCCCAGTGTTGATGTTGTATGACAAAAGCTTCATTTGTTCCTTGTCAACAAGGATGATGACCCCTCTTTCCAAATCAAGAGCGGCAATCCGATAACCAAGCCGACGCGGCCATTCATCATTGTGAAAGAAGACATCCCTTCCAAGTGCATCTCTCAGACTAACACGACGCTTCAAAGACCACTCATAAGAATGGTGAGCATCAAGACTGAAAACTTCAGCTGTATCACTGCTCTCCCCTGGAAATGCACACTGCAATAACCCTGATGATTGACCAAAGCAACCACACATGAGACTCCAATGGACATCCGGCAACTCGATGATAAAATGACGGGGCGGTATGCCAGAACCCATTGCCTCCAACACTAAAATGTCACCCCCTGCTGTGTGCACACATAGTACTCCTCCTATAAAGTGGTGTGGTTCAAAAATCTGTATACGCGAACTCCATGCAGCATCCACAATCCAAGTGGATAGGTCAGACGAGAACACCTCAAGTTTGTTGATGCCAATTGGCATTTCGTCAAACTTCTCCTGAAAGTTGAAGACATAGAACTGTGCTGACCATGATGGATCGAAGGCCAAAAAAGCTTTATATGTGTAATCCATTGTGTAAGGGTCAGGGTGAGTATCAGGAAGCGTCCTCCACTCTCGTGTTGCAGGGTTGCACACGATGAAGCGGCAAATATTTGGAGGAATACAGTTGCTCTTATACTTACAAAGAACTAGGCCATTGCAGCAATCCACAAATTTTAAATGTTCACGGTGCGGCAAGAACGTAAGACCTCCATCAATTTCCTCATCATTTCGTGACAGACTAACAAGCTGGGCAACAGACCCACCTTTGCATCCATGAAAAAGACCGGTGGGAATTTTTGGCAGTTTATGGCGGTAGTGTGGGTCCGAGGAGAAGGCAAGCCAGGCCTTGCAAACACATTTGAAGCGGCAAAAGGACTTGAAAGGCACCCGAGAAAGGATTTTCACCACTAGGTCATCGGTTAGACTAGCATCAGTAAGCACCTTCTTAGAGTCCATCTTCTATGGCAGATTCCTTAAACACAAAATTGGCAATGTCAAATAAAAATAAACCATTATTTGAATATGGTAACAGATAAGTAATAACTGAATTCAATTAATTAAAAATCTCTTTGGAATAACACAGCTGCTAGGAAAACCAAGCTTCCGTTTAACTAAAGAAAGAAACGGGTCAAATAATGGTTTTTCTTTGGAATCATGAGATCTAAGCAATCAGCGGCAGAGCCTGAACCCAACAATTTTTCAGTGGCGCTACATGCATACAAGTATTTCTTTGGTATGAATCCAGCAGAAAGTCATGGCTGAACCCATCAAATCAGGATCCGGCGAACAGAAAAAAAAAAGGATCCCACGTACTAGCCAATCAAAAGCCCACAACAAGGTTAGTGCCTAGGTTTGTTTGTGTGTCAATTCTCTACGATTACTCGTCAGCCGCCTCTCGCTTCGCTGAACCGCTTCATAAAAAAACTCAACAATCTCGTCTCTCATGTTCGGCGTTCTGCCATCGATTGGTTGTCGGACGCAGCGACAAGCCAACCACTTATCCAAATTCAAGGTAATGAATCACAATCTCCGCATCTCCTCTCGTTTGTGCAGGTCCTATCTAATCTAGTAAGACACTATAGTATTGATTTTTGTCCGAATTTTCTTAGAGTCCATCTTTTATGGTAGATTCCTTAAAAGCAAAATTGGCAATGTCAAATAAAAAATAAACCATTATTTGAATATGGTAACAGATACGTTATAATTGAATTCAATAAATTGAAAATTTCTTTGAAACAATGCTGTTGCTAGCAAAACCAAGCTGCAGTTTAACTGAAGAAAGAAACGGGTCAAAACCATGAGATCTAAGCAATCTGCCTCCACGTGTATCTAGTTTAATTGCGCGTGTTGGAAAACAAGTATGATTGCCTATGTAGAATTCAAGTAATGTGTAATACATTACATATTAACCCAGGTCGCTGTATCCGAGAGCCACCAACTTAGTAGTTCTATTTTTATAGAACAACTAAAATAGGATGCAGATTCTATGTGCACCAAATCATCGAGTAATAATTGTTCAAATTACCTATCAGTTCCCATTAACATCCTATCAATATTCAATACAAAGTTCCCACTGCCTTAACTGCTGTTATGAGTTATGATCCATAAACGTTGGGCGAGCTAGTCAGAAACATCAGACGAAGTGCTCATAACAGTGAACCTTTTCCTGGAAAACGATATTGTTTTTTTCTCTCTCGCAGATCTCTCTAGATGCATACGCTAACTCCAAAGTCATGAGCAACTGAAATCTATTGGTTAGCGGCCATCATGCATCGGAAACCGAACCAAGCAAGTAAATCTAAATTTTGCTCCCTCAAAATTCTTTTTGCTCCCGTGTTAGATTTCTCCCCTAAAAACTTTCAATCTATTGATCTTCAAACATGGTAGTACAACGAACACTAGTAGAAATAATAAAAATTACATACATATCCTTAGACCACCTAGCGACGACTACAAGCACCGAAGCGAGCCCAAGTCGCGCCGCCGTCATCGCCCTCTCTCGCTGGAGCCAGGCAAACGTTGTTGTAGTAGACAGTTGGAAAGTCGTCGTGCTAAGACCCCATAGGACCAGCGCACCAGAACAACAACCGCCGCCGTTGAAGAGTAGCATAGATCATAAGGATCTAACCTGAAGACACACAAACATAGATGAACTACGACAAGATCCGAGCAAATCCACCAATGACAGATCCACCGGAGACACACCTCCACACACACCCACACCAACGATGCTAGACGCACCCATGTTAGATTGTGGACTAGCATGACCTCAATTGAGGTAGGCAGCGAGCAACCCTAGTGGATTCATCGGCAACAAACACATTGGGCAATGAATATGAGAGGCTAATTCCAATAATCAAGAAATCCAAGATACATCAAGTGGAATATTGATGCCTTATATTGTATGCTAATGATGGAAGGGGATCAACTGGTGCAATTATTAAGGTATGCGAAGAGAATATTCATGGCAGCGCCGTGTTCATTCCTGCCATATGTCTCAAGGGTGACGATGCACTAGTAGAAAAAGGGCCTATTGTCCCGGTTCGTGAGGGCCTTTTGTCCCGGTTTTTGAACCGAGACTAAAGGGTCGTTACTAATGCCCTAACCCTTTAGTCCCGGTTCTTACACGAACCGGGACAGATGGGCCTCCACGTGGCCGCTGCGCCCAGCCCAGGCTGGGGGGCCTTTGGTCCCAGTTGGTGACACCAACCGGGACCAATAGGCATCCACGCGTCAGCATCTGGCTGGAGCTGAGGTTTTTTTTGAAAGGGGCTGATTTAGGGGTTTTGGGGGTTAATTTAGGTTGTTATTAGGTAGCTATTAGAGAGAAGTGTCCTCTCTTATATCTCCGTGCTTGGTTTACCAACGCTACCTACTGCTATGCCTAAACATGGCTTAGATTGAAGTGAAGGCAACATGTGGTGCATGTCGAAAGTAATACTAATCCTAACTTGATCAAGTTTGGATTGTACTACTTTCGACATGCACCACATGCATGTTGCCTTCACTTCAATCCAATCCATGTTCATTTCACCCGCTGATATATAATAACTCTTCATGCGCGCATCATGCATCATCATATATAATAACAAGTCCTACTAATCATCATCATACAACTTCTACTCGTTATTAATAACCAGTCATACGATCATCATCCTCATAGTCATCGAACCAACCCTACTTAATTGTTCTTAGCACATGATCATCAGTATTAGGTAGGACCGAAATACCCTCTTTAAGGTAAAATAGCATAAAACAATATAGACCCTGACTCTCCATTATGGAGAATGGAGATCATCCTGTCTCCAATTCTTGCGCTTCGCTTCCTTTTGCTTCCAAGAACCTCCTTGCGACTGTCCATACATTTTTTTCATTCTTTGATTTGCATGTCTCCACTTCTTTTAGAAATCCGGTATGAACAGTTCAGATTCGTAGGATGACCTGGTTGTATGTTCAAAACATCAAGCCTACCATTCTGATACATCAAATGAGGCACACAATCCTCTGGGATTATCTATTGAAAAACATAGTAATAACTTCATAGTTAGCAATGATGTACTAGTTTTAGAAGTATGCAAAAGATGCACGGATGTCGTAATAATAGTAAGAAATCTTACCAGGGTATCTCCATAGTAGTTACCGTAGTTCAACACGTGCACTAGTGGCACGTATTGACCATAATGTGGAGGAGTTTTACAATAAATATTGTAATTCTCAAGATCAGTACAAAATCCGACCAGATGAGTTTTCTCCTTATAAGTTAACTCAGAGCCATATGTGTAGTAGGTTCTGTCTACCATGTTCCGCACATTGTTTGAACAATCAAAATAAGTTGTCAATGAAAATAAGCTGTCAACTATTTTGAAATGAACAATATAAATTAGCTAATAACTATGTTTGAGAAACTCACATAGCGGTAGAATTGGAGGCGTATCAACAAGGACCCAAATGTCCATATTGTCTTGCTCGATGTCAGGATCACCAAGATCCATGGTGACAAGCATACCCTCATCAAAACCATACATCTTGCAAAATGCTTCCCAATTTTTGCAACCAAAATGGGTTACGCTCTCAGAATTATACAGATTTACTTCAAAATCTATATCATGATGGGTCCTTAGGTGAATTTTCTTTGTTTCCATACTTTCATGGTCTTCAAAACCCATCCTCTCCAAGACGTAGCGTCTTGCATGGCATGGGATAAGCTAGCCGAATTGTAAAAGATGAAACGTACACGTTGAAATAGTTGAAGTCGTGCTTAATTACGAAAAAATAACACTTGTCGTCGTTGAGTACCATTTCAACATCGAAGGTCTCCTCCAGCTTAATACTGAAGCGCCGATCTTCGTCCAGGTGAGGCCTGTCGCACTGACCTCGGTCGTCGTGGCACCAGTCGCACTCCCCCGGGAGACTTTCGTCGTCCGAGTACGACATTTCCTATGTTCATAATTCAAATATTAAACGTCTACAATTAAATATATGTACTAAAAAACCTAAGTTAGATCATTATTATTCATCACGGGTTGACTATCAGTTTGTCGAGTCTTTTCTTGAAAACTCTCAGCTCACGTGGTGTATACATTCGACCGTTGGTGATGGTCGCTCCTCCATTTGTCCCCGAGTGCATTACACCAAAATGTCTAGCACACGGGACAAAGGAGAAGCGACCCCCACGACAACAGTCGGGATTCTTCATCCTCTCATATATATATGGTGGAACTCTCCCTCACTGATTCCTCTCTGACATTTGCGACTGTCGGTGATGGTATGGTAGCTCCTCCTTTCGTTCTCGAGTGCATTACACCAAATTGTCTAGCACACGGGAACGAAGGAGAAGCTACCCCCACGACAACAGTCGGGATTCTTCGTCCTCTCATATATGATGGAGACTCGACAGACTTACAGTCAACCCGAAATATCGTTTAATAATCTTTCTAAAAGAGGATTTGGCTAGTCTCACCTCGATGTCGGAGGGGGCGGTGACGGGGACGACGGTGGGGATGATGGAGGGGCCGGGGGCTCCTAGATTACTGTGAAAACAAAAACCCTATAAGCTATCAACTAATCATATGCATACGCCTTGCATAGTGCTCTCCAATTTTAGCATTCAAAGTAGGAGTAGTTTTCCACTTTGAGCATTCAATAAGCAAAATCAAATCACAAAATAAAGTAGTATTCAAATTAGGATGCATTCAATTATAAGCAAAACTACATCATCTCCATGCGTCCGTACATCGTTGAATATTATCACTAATACACCTCGAATACTATCATACATGCATATAGCATCCCTAGTACAGCTAGAACAGTAGCGCCCGACGGGTATCGGCGCGGGCAGTGGACACCCAAAGGGACGGAACCATCACAGGATCATAGCTCCAGTGAGATCCGTGAAGAACCTGCCAGGTATTGTCGAACCTGCCCTCCAACGCAACCATGTACCGACGGACGTGCTGGTCCTCCTCCCTGAAACGGTGACGTACCACCTCCGCGGTGTCCGGAAGCCTCGGCACCGTCACTGGCCCACGCGACCGCCACCAAACAAGGATCGGGTCAAGGACGGGCTGGCTCCTCACCAACCTACGCCCACCGGAAGGTAGCACCTCCCAAAACCAGCCCGGCGGAGCCCAGTCCCGGACATGGCCCCTCTGATCAAGCCGGCCTCCTCCGCCGAGTCGACGACGAGGATGCGGGATAGGCATCGTCGACGTCGATGCGGGATTAATTGCTTGAACTAAAAAAATAAACTAGTTCTATTAATTTTCTTGCTAAAATAAAGTAGTTCAACTAGTTCAACTACTAAGCACTTACTATAAATAAATAAAATAAAGTAGTTCTTACTAAAAATAAACTACTTCTATATATAGTAAAATAAAGTAGTTTTATTAAATCAACTTAGTTCAACTAATAATTAAGCACTTACTATAAATAAAATAAAGTAGTACTTACTAAAATAAACTACTTCTATAGTAAAATAAAGTAGTTTTATTAAATCAACTAGTTCAACATACTAAGCACTTACTAAAAATAAACTTGTTTAACTAGTTCTATTATATTTAACTAGTTCAACACAATTTTTTTTCTAAATATGCACATATATATACATAAATTGACAAAAAAACATCTAATTCAACTAATCTAAACTACATGGAAAAACATCTAATTCACCTAA